>NC_047104.1:17679052-17954109 GCF_902500255.1 Thalassophryne amazonica
GGGGTCTGCGACATGGACCGAAAAAACACGTTTAATTTTTTTTGCAGAATTTCAGCATAAAGCATTGGACGCAGTGCTCTATGCAACACTCTGCTACTGTATGTAAGTCTATGCAACACTGCCCTACTGTACACCATACCTCTGCATTTGTACTCAAATCAAATCAATTTTATTTATATAGCGCCAAATCACAACAAACAGTCGCCCCAAGGCGCTTTATATTGTAAGGCAAAAGCCATACAATAATTACAGAAAAACCCCAATGGTCAAAACGACCCCCTAGGAGCAAGCACTTGGCGACAGTGGGAAGGAAAACTCCCTTTTAACAGGAAGAAACCTCCAGCAGAACCAGGCTCAGGGAGGGGCAGTCTTCTGCTGGGACTGGTTGGGGCTGACACAACCCTACGGCAAGGCGAAAGATCCTTTTAGGTTTTTTTATCAGTTCATACCTGCATTGCTATATTTTATTCATCCTGCTGAACTTTGCTGGCAGTGAAGCTTCAAAACCACGGAACAAGAGGCGGGCCAAGCTTCCACATCCAAATGACTCCTCACAGACGGAGAGACAGTGAGAGGGCATGTCCACGTCCAAATGACTCCTCACAGACGGAGAGTCAGTGAGAGGGCATGTCCACGTCCAAATGACTCCTCGCAGACGGAGAGTCAGTGAGAGGGCATGTCCATGTCCAAATGACTCCTCGCAGACGGAGAGTCAGTGAGAGGGCATGTCCACGTCCAAATGACTCCTCGCAGACGGAGAGTCAGTGAGAGGGCATGTCCACGTCTAAATGACTCCTCGCAGACGGAGAATCAGTGAGAGGGCATGTCCACGTCCAAATGACTCCTCGCAGACGGAGAGTCAGTGAGAGGGCATGTCCACGTCTAAATGACTCCTCGCAGACGGAGAATCAGTGAGAGGGCATGTCCACGTCCAAATGACTCCTCGCAGACGGAGAATCAGTGAGAGGGCATGTCCACGTCCAAATGACCTCTCACAGACGGAGAATCAGTGAGAGGGCATGTCCACGTCCAAATGACCTCTCACAGACGGAGAATCAGTGAGAGGGCATGTCCACGTCCAAATGACCTCTCACAGATGGAGAGTCAGTGAGAGGGCATGTCCACGTCTAAATGACTCCTCACAGACGGAGAGTCAGTGAGAGGGCATGTCCACGTCTAAATGACTCCTCACAGACGGAGAGTCAGTGAGAGGGCATGTCCACGTCCAAATGACTCCTCACAGACGGAGAGTCAGTGAGAGGGCATGTCCACGTCTAAATGACTCCTCACAGACGGAGAGTCAGTGAGAGGGCATGTCCACGTCCAAATGACTCCTCACAGACGGAGAGTCAGTGAGAGGGCATGTCCACGTCCAAATGACTCCTCACAGACGGAGAGTCAGTGAGAGGGCATGTCCACGTCCAAATGACTCCTCACAGACGGAGAGTCAGTGAGAGGGCATGTCCACGTCCAAATGACTCCTCACAGACGGAGAATCAGTGAGAGGGCATGTCCACGTCCAAATGACCTCTCACAGACGGAGAGTCAGTGAGAGGGCATGTCCACGTCCAAATCAATCAATCAATCAATCAACTTTTTTCTTGTATAGCGCCAAATCACAACAAACAGTTGCCCCAAGGCGCTCAAATGACTCCTCACGGATCGCATGTGCAATTGCTGGCTGCAGCTTCCGCCTTTAAGTTCTTTCACGATTGTTGCACATTAAATAAAGTCCATTAACTCCCGGAAATAATGTATTCTGACTTTATCCAATGTATCAAGTTCATCTGCGTGTGGAAGCAGTCTGTAAAAACAGCGTCATGGAGCCAAGCTTCTCACCCCTGTGCACAACTTACGCAGCCATTCCTGCATACTAGATATGCAGCATAATGCAACTCTACACAGGTGTGAAGGGGGTTTACATTGAACTTTCTAACTTTCTGAACTAGTGTTGGCAGAAGTTTGCGCTCTACGACCACGTTGCTCTAGTTAACAAATGAAATAAAGCTGACGAGAAAAAAAAACATGAAATATCTTAGGTTTCATATTTCAGCAATGAAATAAAAATTGTAGTAAATATCAGGATGTAATGATTTGGAGTTTTTGTATCATCCTTGTTCTGTTTTGTTCTGCTTAGTTTAGTCTTGATTTGGTTTTTCTGTGTGTCACTTCTCTTGCTGGGTTTTTCCTGCTTGGGCTTTGTCTTTCTCTGTCTCTGTCTGTCTGTCTTGTTGCTTGGTGGTGGGCGGTGCACACTGTCTTGTCCACACCCTGTTCTGGAGCTTTCCACACACTTGTTTCTAATCTGTAGCTCATCACCAGAGTGTATATAAGCTTCACTGGTTGCACTAGTTCCTCACCACATCGTTGTACTTCATTCCATCGCTTTCAGCTCTGTTCATGTGTTTTTCTAGTCCTGTTGCCACCTTGTGTTTTTTGACCACCTGCCTGTTTTTCGACCATGCCTTATCACCTGATGTTCCTGATTTGTTTGCTGATCTTGGACTGCCTTTTTGTGTACTGGACCCTGCTTTTTCAACCAGTAAACAATCTTAAAATTCAGAGCTGTGAGTTTGAGTCTTGTGTTTGTGTCGAGACGTCTCTGTCCACTCAGCCTGATACAGGATCACTGTGAGTGGTTTGTTTGTTTTTGTTTTTACAGTTCCATTCTGTTCCACTTTGATCTTAATTGAAGGTTGGACACAGTGAGACAGAATGCAACAAGGAGTCCACCGGAAATACAGACTTTACTGAATCAAGTTCAGATGAATCCTGATTGCCGTACTTGGACTACACAGCATTTATTCATCCAACAAACATTTAATGCAAGTAGAAATCAGTGGCAAGTCTGTCAATTTAATGTAGTGAGTTTCACTTCAGTGTTGAAGACTTTTTGTTCCAAAGCCGCTGAGCTTAGCCACATTTAATATTAATCAGTTTGTTCTCTTGTCTGTTGTTCTGCTGAGTTCCTCAGAGTGTGTTTGTATTAATGATCCCTGAGTTAAATTTTAATGTCTGTCTTACACTGTTGTCAAGGAGATTTACTACCAGATCCTGTGAGAGCCGTTCTCAAACACACACACACACACACACACACACACACACACACACACACACACACACACACACACACACACACACACACACACACACACACACACACACACACACACACTGAGAAAGTTTTATTGATGCAGAATACATTTTTGCCAAAGCATCAAATTCTGTTATTACAAATTAAAATGATAGATTTCCATAAATATAGTACATAGCGTTCGTGCACGTTTGTGTTAGTTAATAATTTTCATTTTGAACATCACGGTTTGTGTGACTTTGGAATACAGCTGGGGGGGGACGACACAATTTCTCCTGACAAGTGAAGCAGCTGTGCTGAGAATTTGTGACCCTAAAGGTTGGACTGTGAAACCACTGGAGTTAATCACTCCAGGTGGGGTCAACATATCGCCCCAAAGAATGGAATGAAACTTCCTGATCATCTTGTTCATGTGTGAAGGTAAAATGAGGCATGAGACTGAAGGGGAGGTTTTGGATGACATCACTGATGATGCGAGCACCATCACGATGTTTGGTCATGTGTCCTGTTCTCATCCAACCCTCAGTGTTAACAGATCTGGGTCGTAGATTGCTGGTGTTCTGGACTCTCACTCTTTTTTTTTTTTTTTTTGTCATTTATATTTTATTTTTCCAAACCTTTTTTGTATACAAACAAGAACAGAAATTCAAATATTCATTAGGTAGATAAACAATATCGCACTCATACAAATCTAGTATGTACTTTAACCATTTTGACCAATATTCATCAAAGATATAAATTTTTAACTTCCATTTAAAGGTTATTCTTTCCAAAGCAAAAATTTCATATACCAAGTCAATCCAGTCATCAATAGTGGGAGTTTCCTTCTTTAGCCAATTTATGGGTTATACACTTCTTGACAGCCACTAGCAAAACTCTCATCAAGTATAAGGCAGCTTTCAGAGAAAGTACATCTCTTATACAATGAGGAAAATAAGTATATGAACACCCTGCGGTTTTGCAAGTTCTCCTACTTATAAATCATGGAGGGGTCTGAAATTTTCATCTTAGGTGCATGTCCACTGTGAGAGACACAATCTTAAAAAAAAAAAAAAAAAAAAAAAAAAAAAATCCGGAAATCACAATATATGATTTTTTTTTTTTTTTTAATAGTTTATTCGTATGTTACTGCTGCAAATAAGTATTTGAACACCTACCAACCAGCAAGAATTCTGGCTCTAACAGACCTGTTAATTTTTCTTTAAGAAGCCCTCTTATTCTGCACTCTTTACCTGTATTAATTGCACCTGTTTGAAATTGTTACCTGTATAAAAGACACCTGTTCACACACTCAATCAATCACACTCCAACCTGTCCAACATAGCCAAGACCAAAGAGCTGTCTAAGGACACCAGGGACAAAACTGTAGACCTGCACAAGGCTGGGATGGACTACAGGACAACAGGCAAGCAGCTTGGTAGAAGACAACAACTGTTATGATTATTTACTAGAAAGTGGAAGAAACACAAGATGACTGTCAATCTCCCTCGGTCTGGGATTCCATGTAAGATCTCACTTTGTGGGGTAAGGATGATTCTGAGAAAGCTCACAACTACACAGGAGGACCTGGTCAATGACCTGAAGACAGCTGGGACCACAGTCACAAAGATTACATTAGTAACACATGATGCTGTCATGGTTTAAAATCCTGCAGGGCAGCAAGGTCCTTCTTGCTGCTTCCAGGACCTTATGTACCTCTTTCCAAAAAGGAGCTATCAATGGGCAATCCCAGAAAATGTGGAAATGATTTGCGAGAGGCTGTCCGCATAATCTCCAACAATCCGTTTGATCTGAATATCTAGCTTTTTGAGCTGGTGTACAGAAATAGCGAGTCGCAGAACTCCCTCCATGAGGGAGCGCTTGTGACAGACCACTGTTTACAAATCACTTCCCAATCCTCTGCTGTTAGGGTTAGGTTGGCTTCCATCTCCCATCTTGCTTTGATGTGTAATGAATTATGAGCTTTACAGTTTTGAATGCAAGTATATATTTTTGATATAACTTTTTTTTTATTTTTGCTATAACTTTTTGATAAGGAGCATCTTTGTATGCATTTTGGAAAATTTCAAGAATTTCTCCTCCGGGAAAAGTTGGTTGTTGTATAAATTTTTTTTGAAACAAAATCTGTAATTTGTAAATATCTAAAATGGTCCTGGTTAGTCAATTCAAACTTGTCTTTAAGGTCCTGAAAGCTCATCATTTTCCCTTCTTTAAACAAGGAGTAGTACGAGTAAGACTCGTATGTAGTAAGTACTACATACTCAACTCGTATGTAGTAAGTACTCATGTAGTAAGTACTCGTAAGTAAGTACTCGTATGTAGTAAGTACTACATACTCGTATGTAAGTACTACATACTCGTATGTAGTAAGACCGGATTTACGCCATATCTTAAACCTTGAGTCAGTATTACCTGGTTCAAATTCTGAGTCATATGCAGACCATTTGAAAAATTCTGCTTTTTCACATAATTGGTACCTTTTTATGATATCACTCCATGCCTTGATAGAGCTTTTAATTAAAGGATTGCTGATGTCATTCAAAACATTTTTCATTGAGGGATCACCAATGAGTATGTTAATGGGAAGTTTATCTGACAAACCACACTCTGTCTCCTTTCATTTAGCTTTATAACTGGGCTTGCACCAGGCCACGAGTGGACGCAATCGAGTCGCTCTATAATAATCATAGAGACATGGAAGTGCCAAACCTCCGCCCTCTTTTGAAAGTTGCAGGATTTTAAATTTTACTCTTGGCTTTTTGCCTGCCCATACAAATCTGGATATAATTTTATCCCATTCCACAAAGTAGTGATCCGGCTTCTCAGTAGGAATTGACTGAAATATATACAACATTCTTGGTAGAATATTCATTTTTATAGTTTCTACTCTAGAGGTAATGCTCAAAAAAGCAAATTCCATCTATTAAAATCCTTCGTTATTTCTTTCTTTAATGTAAAATAGTAAATTTTTTCTATGTCAGACAGGTTTATAGGTATGTGTATACCCAAATATTTTATATATACTCAACAAAAATATAAACGCAACACTTTTGGTTTTGCTCCCATTTTGTATGAGATGAACTCAAAGATCTAAAACTTTTTCCACATACACAATATCACCATTTCCCTCAAATATTGTTCACAAACCAGTCTAAATCAGCAGGAATGTCAACCAGAGCTGTTGCTTGTGTATTGAATGTTCATTTCTCTACCATAAGCCGTCTCCAAAGGCGTTTCGGAGAATTTGGCAGTACATCCAACCAGCCTCACAACCGCAGACCACGTGTAACCACATCAGCCCAGGACCTCCACATCCAGCATGTTCACCTCCAAGATCGTCTGAGACCAGCCACTCGGACAGCTGCTGAAACAATCGGTTTGCATAACCAAAGAATTTCTGCACAAACTGTCAGAAACCGTCTCAGGGAAGCTCATCTGCATGCTCGTCGTCCTCATCGGGGTCTCGACCTGACTCCAGTTCGTCGTTGTAACCGACTTGAGTGGGCAAATGCTCACATTCGCTGGCGTTTGGCACGTTGGAGAGGTGTTCTCTTCACGGATGAATCCCGGTTCACACTGTCCAGGGCAGATGGCAGACAGCGTGTGTGGCGTAGTGTGGGTGAGCGGTTTTCTGATGTCAGTGTTGTGGATCGAGTGGCCCATGGTGGCGGTGGGGTTATGGTATGGGCAGGCATCTGTTATGGACGAAGAATACAGGTGCATTTTATTGATGGCATTTTGAATGCACAGAGATACCGTGATGAGATCCTGAGGCCCGTTGTTGTGCCATACATCCAAGAACATCACCTCATGTTGCAGCAGGATAATGCACGGCCCCATGTTGCAAGGATCTGTACACAATTCTTGGAAGCTGAAAATGTCCCAGTTCTTGCATGGCCGGCATACTCACCGGACATGTCACCCATTGAGCATGTTTGGGATGCTCTGGACCGGCGTATACGACAGCGTGTACCAGTTCCTGCCAGTATCCAGCAACTTCGCACAGCCATTGAAGAGGAGTGGACCAACATTCCACAGGCCACAATTGACAACCTGATCAACTCTATGTGAAGATGTGTTGCACTGCATGAGGCAAATGGTGGTCACACCAGATACTGACTGGTATCCCCCCCAATAAAACAAAACTGCACCTTTCAGAGTGACCTTTTATTGTGGACAGTCTAAGGCACACCTGTGCACTAATCATGGTGTCTAATCAGCATCTTGGTATGACACACCTGTGAGGTGGGATGGACTATCTCAGCAAAGGAGAAGTGCTCACTATCACAGATTTAGACTGGTTTGTGAACAATATTTGAGGGAAATGGTGATATTGTGTATGTGGAAAAAGTTTTAGGTCTTTGAGTTCATCTCATACAAAATGGGAGCAAAACCAAAAGTGTTGCGTTTATATTTTTGTTGAGTGTACTTCTTGTTCCAATCTAATCTGTACAATTGTTTAAAATATTGGGGAGGGCTTGGGTTTTTTGTGCATTTAGTTTGTAATCAGAGTATAAGCCATATTCTTGCAAAATTGTAAACTACTCTGGAATCGACTCTGTGGGATTTGACAAATAAACCAACACATCATCTGCGAACAAGGCCAATTTGTCTTCACTTGTTACCATTTGAATACCCTTTATGTTATTATTTTGTCGAATATACTGAGCTAATGGTTCAATAAATATTGCAAAGAGTGGACTGAGACTACATCCTTGTCTTGTTGATCTTTCCAAGTCAAAAGTGTCAGAAAGTGTACCATTTCTGTAGGTTCATTTGTATAAAGCCTTTAATGTTCTTAGAATCAAGTCATCAAATCCAAACTTTTCCATAACTTTGAATAAAAAGTCCCATCTCACCGAGTCGAAGGCTTTTTCTGCATCCAAACTATATTGAGTTTGGATGCAGAAAGTTTGGACACAGATTGTACTTTATTCAAATTTATATATCTAATAATTTGTAAGGATCTTCTAATATTATCATGAGTTTGACAAGCTTTAACAAAACCAGTTTGGTCTAAATGAATAATTCTTGGTAAGACTTTATCTATTCCCCTTACTAGAATGGAAGTGAATATCTTATAATCTAAATTTAGAACACTTAATGGTCTATAGTTAGAACAGTCTGATTTATCTTTTCCCTCTTTAGGTATAACTGAGATTATTGCCTCCCTCCACAACAGGGGAGTTTCACCATTACTCACAATCCAGTTAAGTTTTATGGAGAATCGGAATCAGCACATCCCTGAGTTTTTTTGTACCACTCTGCTGTAAATTCATCTGGGCCAGGAGCCTTATTAGTTTTAAAGTGGATATGACACCTAAAAAATTAGGTAAAACTGATATAAATATCAAAATATACATACAGTATAGTAAGTTGAAAGTGGTTTTAATTATTATCACTGAGAAATAAAGTTTGTACAGTTTCTCAAAAGTGTGTTTCTTGAAAAGTTTCTTGCTGGTAGCGTTCCATCAGCGGTCACGTGATGCCGTGACGTCACAGCATGTAGAGACCCGTCTTCGTCTGTTAGATTAACAACAGGAACAGATGGACCTCAGCATGGACAGTGACGAGATCAAGAACTTTTCTGACTCCTCTTCAAGTGTGGATTATTTCTGACTCGGATCCTGAGGATGTCGCAACAGTGATTAGACCCTACAGATTGGAGCCGTATCTTTCGGACGAACATTCAAACCAGGAGCATTCTGGCAGCGAAAATAATGCCGACAGGTGTTTATGGCGGAGCCGAAGCAGAGGCAAGAGACGTGCCAATTCCGATGGATTTTGAAAGGCTGCAGAATATGGAATGGTAAAGTAGGCTTTGATTTTTGTTGCTGCTGTTTATAACACTCTAATTACAGTGGTCCCTCGTTTATCGTGGGAGTTACGTTCTAAAAAATAACCCGCGATAAGCAAAATCCGCAAAGTAGTCAGCGGTATTTTTTGCAATTATTATAGATGTTTTAAGGCTGTAAAACTCCTCACTACACACTTTATACGCCAGATTTGGCGCAGCTCCGCACAGCAGACAGGAGGGCGGTGTGAGTGACCCGGAGCCATCGGAGGCAGTGAGAGCAATCGCGGTGATGCCGACCAGTGCCATGACCGGCCCGCCTGATAAGGACGCAGAACACAATGCGCTGTTAAAAAAAAACAAAAAAACACAAGCATGCAAAATTGCACAAAAAAATCCGCAAAACTGCGAGGCCGCAAAAGGTGAACCGCATTATAGCGAGGGACCACTGTATAGCATTTTCGATTCGAGGATCTGTTTACTGCCTTTGTTATTGTTCTGGAGCCGTGATAGTGTAGCTATTACTTGCGGACCACCGTCATTACCTTCGGGTTTTTGCCGTTTTCGAGTGCCTGGCATTGCATTCATCCATGTTTAGTTATGTTATTTTCACGAAAGAATAGGAAATAAATGGCGAAAGTTTCAAAAAAGATCGCCGAAAACAACAGTGAACATGCCGCCACCGTGTTTACATGCCGCCGCCGTGTTTACTACGTACGTTCCTTGACCATTTCAAGATTATTGTGAACATATTATTTGGTGTTGACATTTTATGTGTTCCTGTGAGCGGTGCGAGAACATGGAGACGGTAGAGGAAAGTGTCTGCTGTCTGGAGCTATTGCGTGTGTGCGAACGGAGCGAGCGGCAGGCTGACATTTTGTGCATCACACAACACCGCGGCTTTCGATCAGTCTGCCTGGACTTGAAAAGGCTAAAATCTTTCGCCCTTGTGTTTGTGCAATATGCTGGGACACACTGGTCAGGCATATCGACAAACAAGTCCCTGAGAGCTGTGTTTAATCAAAGTTTCTGCTGCTAAAAAAAAGTGTAAACAACAGCCGCCAGATGCGCAAGCCAATACAGTCTACACGTAGTGATGTATTTCACGCTTGGTGCTCAGCGGGAAGCTGGTCACGGGCGTGCACATTTTTCAGTGGCGGGACGTTCAAATGTTATATATAACGGGAGAATCGCGTCAATTTTCCCAAACCGCTTAGGTTGACCGAATTATATAACCTTTGTTACATGTAATAAGACTATGTTGTCTTTAAGTGTCATATCCACTTTAAGCTTACTGATAACCAGTTGAATTTCTTATTTTGTAATTTCTTTCGTTAGGCCCCTATTTTCCTCTTTTGAAAGAGTTGGTAAATTTCATGATTTCAGTAGGCTGTCCATTTTTTGGTCGTTGTCTATAGGGGTTGTGAATACAATTTTTCATAATAATCTTTAAAACAATCTCTAATTTTATCCAATTGAGTGTATACTACTTTCGTTTTGGTGTCTTTTATTTTATAAATGGTATTTTCTGACCTTTGCTTTTTCAGTTTATAGGGCAGTTGTTTCATATGTTCCTCCTTCATAATAATTCTGTTTAGTGAATAATTTTTTTTTTTTTTTTTGGATTTCTTGATGGTATATTTCCTCAATCTGGTTTTTCTTTTCCTTAATTTTGAATTTTATTTACTTATCCAAGGTGCCATGTTATCAGGTAGCTGTAGCTCACATTCTGCATTTTCAGGTATCCCATGAATACGGATGTTGTTTTTTCTTGACCTGCTCTCCAGGTCAGTCACCTCTTCATGTAGTTTGTGCTGCTCTTTTAGTAGGTTCATCAGGGCTTCTTTCACTACTGGGCCACTTGCTTCCATTTCCATGATGCGATCTAGTGCTTTGGCTATGGCTTTGATGTGTGATGCTAATGTAGTTACCTGCTCCATTAGCTCGTCGTTAGCCTCCTTTTTAAACAAAGCAAGCTCTTCCCTCAATGTCTTTGCCATTTCCACCTTCATATCCAAGAATGCCTCTTACGTCCTTTTTAAAGCTCTTGAACTCTTCAGAGAGTTCTTTGGCAATTGTAGAATGATCGTTTGTACCCATTGCTAGCTTGTTAGCAATTAGCTCATCGTCCTCTTCCTCCATCCGTATTTCTTCATTCTTCAACATTTCTTTGTCAGTTCTTGCTTTAGTCGCATTTTTCTGTACGCGTCTTTTTTATGACCCACTCATAACTCTTCATAAAGACTTAAATCATAGTTTTTCAAGTTTAGGAGTCTTTTAAAGAACCGGTTGAGACGGGGCTCACTACCACACGTCTGTTACTTAGCGTCCCCCACAGCCTTCCTGGACTTGCACTCTTGAGACATGTGGTCAAACTGGGCAGTCTCCCTGATAATTTTAACAGAGCACATTTGTCTGCTGGATTCGGGGGTTTTGTTGTTGTTGTTGTTTTTTGTTTTTTTGTATGACCAGCATATTTTAGTCTTAACCAGTGCCACAGATTCCTGGTTGAGTGGAGATTTGTGGTTTCTAGGGCCGAAGTGTACAACACCAATTCCAATGAAGTTGGGACGTTGTTTAAATGTAAATAAAAACAGAATACAATGATTTTCAAATCCTATTCAACCTATATTAAATTAAATACACCACAAAGACAAGATATTTAATGTTCAGACTGATAAACTTTATTGTTTTTGTGCAAATATTTGCTAATTTTGAAATGGATACCTGCAACACGTTTCAAAAAAGTTGGAACAGTGGTATGTTTACGACTGTGTTACATCACCTTTCCTTCTAACAACACTCATTAAGGGTTTGGGAACTGAGGACACGAATTGTTGAGGCTTTGTAGGTGGAATTCTTTCCCATTCTTGCTTGATGTACAACTTCATTTGTTCAAGAGTCCGGGGTCTCCATTCTCGTATTTTGTGCTTCATAATTAGCCACACATTTTCAAGGGGTGACAGGTTTGGACTGCAGGCAGGCCAGTCTAGTTCCCGCACTCTTTTACCACGAAGCCACGCTGTTGTAACGTGCAGAATGTGGCTTGGCATTGTCTTGATGAAATAAGCAGGGACGTCCCTGAAAAAGACGTTGTTGGATGGCAGCATGTGTCGCTCCAAAACCTGGATGTACCTTTCAGCATTGATAGTATTATCACAGATGTGTAAGTTGTCCCTGCCATGGGCACTAACACACCACTATACCATCACAGATGCTGGCTTTTGAACTTTGTGCTGGTAACAATCTGGATGGTCTTTTTCCTCTTTTGTCCGGAGGATATGACGTCCATGATTTCCAAATCAATTTGAAATGTGGACTCATCAGACCACTGCACACTTTTCCACTTTGCGTCTGTCCATTTCAGATGAGCTCAGAGAAAGCGGCGGCGTTTCTGGATGTTGTTGATGTATGGCTTTCGCTTTGCATGGTAGAGTTTTAACTTGCACTTGTAGATGTAGCGATGAACTGTGTTAACTGACAGTGGTTTTCTGAAGTGTTTCTGAGCCCATGCGGTAAGAGCCTTTACACAGTGATGTTGGGTTTTGATGCAGTGCAGTCTGAGAGATCGAAGGTCACGGGCGGTTACGTGTAGAAAGTTCTCCAGATTCTCTGAATCTTCTGATTATATTATGGATTGCAGATGATGGAATCCCTAAATTCCTTGCAATTCAATGTTAAGAAACATTCTTCTTAAACTGTTGGACAATTTTTTCCACACAGTTCACAGAATGGTGGTCCTCACCCCATCTGAGCCTTTTGGAGATGCTCCTTTTATACCCAATCATGACATTCACAATTAGTGTCCTCAGTTCCGAAATGCTTATTGATTGTTGTTAGAAGGAAAGTTGATGTAACACAGTGGTAAACATTTTTTTAAAATGTGTTACAGGCAAAATCAAATATTTGCTCATTTCAAAATGAGCAAATATTTGCAGAAAAACAAAGTTTATCAGTTTGAACATTAAATATCGTGTCTTTGTGGTGTATTCAATTGAATATAGGTTGAAGAGGATTTGCAAATCATTGTATTCTGTTTTAATTTACATTTTACACAACGTCCCAACTTCATTGGAATTGGGGTTGTAATAGATTGAAGGATAAATGGTGATTGTTGAAGCTGGAGGTCTTCTGCTAGACAAGACAGGATAGTTTGGTAGATTATAAGCATCATCTGTCAGTTGCTATGACTTATGGAGACCATTTCCTGCAACTTCAGCCTTTAGCCTTCTCTAAATATGCAACTTAAGAGATATCAGAAAATCTCCAACACCAAATTCTTCTTATGAAAGAATGTCATTTATTGCACAATACATAATCTACACTCCAAATATACAAAACAGCTCTGGAATGAACTTATTTAGACCATGGTATATTTATCTGTGACATACATGTTTACAAAATATTGAACAATCCAGTACTTGAGCTCACAATAACACCCAAATCATGAGCTCACAACATTTACGTATTTAAACTAAAACAGTTATATGTACATTAAAATCATAGATTTGTTTAAAGAATGCTCAGGCAGTAATGTCAATTCTTCTTTTGGAAATGGAAATAAGTGTTTTCACTTTCTTGTGTCATCCATCTGTTTTTAATGTATTTCTAATTATATTTTGTACTTGCATTGAACTTACTAAATAAAATCAATCAAGGAGGTTGTCCAGGGCGTGTTGTCATGGCAATAGCGGCACCATTTCCGTGTTGGTGACTGTGTGTCCAGGTTACACAAACAACTAGTTCCAAGGCCAGGGAAAAACTGGGATTTTGCAAATCATTAGGCCGCCTCCTTGATGAAGTCTCTCATGCTTTCACATGGCTACCAGTATCAGGATAATTTCTTTGAGTAGTCATCTTATTGTTTTCTCATAGTAAGAGAGTTTGTATATGTTAGCGATTTTCTACGGGAACATGCGCCAGCAGACAGCCCGAAGCAAGCGAACATCTGGACAGTCAGAACCGGGCCAGAAGAGCAGCTGGGTCGAGCGGACAGAGGGAGAGGGAGCGTCTCATCAGTTGGATCTGCGGCTCAGAGGAGAGGAGACACACAGTTGGTAACAGTGTCAGCGGCAGAAAATGACAGCATTTGGAGGGAAGGTGCTTCAAAACAAAAACGACCCACAAAGGATATTAATATTTTTCTTTTACATGAGGGACCATACTTTCAGCTTGGCAGGGAGCTGCAGCCCGGAGGAGAGGAGAGATGCGCAGTCTGTAACAGACGATTCTCATTTCTTGTTGCAACAGTAGACGAGTCCTGGTTAGTGACTTTAATCAGCAGAAAGGTGACTCACAAGGTTGATGAATAAATTGTCAAATGCAAAAAAAAAAAAAAAACATAGTGAGATGATGCTGCAGAATAACGGCACTGTGATGAGTATAATGGCACAGCGCCGTTATTCCATTGTCTGTGGAGAACCCTGACCATGCACATTTACTTCAATATAATGTATTATTGTTAAAACCTTATCTTTGTGTTAGAAAATTATGTTATAATGATGCACAATAAATTTTGGCTTTTGATATGGCTTGGTAGATCTTGATATGCTGTCAACTTTAAAAGTAGATCTTGGTTCAAAAAACATTGGGAACCCCTGGTCTAGCTTGTACGTATTGGGTAAATATATCATTATAGCAGCCCAGTCAGCATCACTTAGAAGGCGATCACAGTGGTGGCTTGTGAATCCTATCTGTGCTCTGCATTCTCAAAGTGCTGGCTCACTCTGTGTTCCAAAGGTAAACTAATAACCTGCAGGCTTTTGGGCTTCCTCTTTTCGCAGTCTTTGTAATCCATCTTTAAAACACACCTCTGTTCATCTAGTTCCAGTGGTCATATTGCACTGGATGAATTTATTGGTTGTTCTGTCATGTGACTTTAATGTAATTTATGCAATGTGTTATTTATTTTAAGGATGGGGCCAATCCGATCCAATAATAGTATTGGCTTCCTATGCCAACGTAATTCACGTATTGGAAATTTCCGATACAAGCTGTGGAGTTTTCCAATACAGGAGAAGAGCCACATCTTTCAAGTGCTGCTTGCTGCAAGTGCTGGGAGGGAACGGGGAGAGTTCTGAACTGAGACCTCTGTTTGATAGAGCTCTCTTCCGCAAGTGAGGAGCTGGGTTCTAGCCATGGTGGGTGGCAAATTTCTACCTGGCTCTCGGCTTCATATTGGCTATGCCACCCAGCACGGATTTTCCAAAAAAAGTGAACTTGCGATTGGCTGGGTTGCAGTGGATTGGTCGGGTGCCATCATGTGTTGTCTGCCAGTGAATGCAAAACAAGAAGAAGAAGTGGACTTGTCGGCCAGCACTGAGGACAATGGCAGAGTGCAAAGCATACGGTCATACCAACAACAATTGGAAAAACCCAGGCAAACATTTCTTTTGCGTGCCGAAACCAACGGATGGCAGTTTCGGCACGCAAAAGTCAAACGTTGGCTACACAACCTCGGTACGGGTCATACACTGAAAACCTTCCCGTTAGGACGGAATTCAGTGACCACTTCACGGCAAGCTACTACCTGCGGCTATGCAGGCAGAACTGTTGGGCACGAAGGCCAAGCATGTACACTTAAAACCAGACACGGTTCCGATGCAATTCGTGCACAGAAGTGTCAGGAATGACAACAGTCAAGAAAAGCATCTGATCAAATGGAATACATCAAAGGTAAGATACTAAACTTGTGGTTTTATATAATAAGTACACCAATTGTTTTAATAGTTTAATATATGTTTTAATACACTCAACAAAAATATAAACGCAACACTTTTGGTTTTGCTCCCATTTTGTATGAGATGAACTCAAAGATCTAAAACTTTTTCCACATACACAATATCACCATTTCCCTCAAATATTGTTCACAAACCAGGCTAAATCTGTGATAGTGAGCACTTCTCCTTTGCTGAGATAATCCATCCCATCTCACAGGTGTGCCATATCAAGATGCTGATTAGACACCATGATTAGTGCACAGGTGTGCCTTAGACTGCCCACAATAAAAGGCCACTCTGAAAGGTGCAGTTTTATCACACAGCACAATGCCACAGATGTTGCAAGATTTGAGGGAGCATGCAATTGGCATGCTGACAGTAGGAATGTCAACCAGAGCTGTTGCTCGTGTATTGAATGTTCATTTCTCTACCATAAGCCGTCTCCAAAGGTGTTTCAGAGAATTTGGCAGTTCATCCAACCAGCCTCACAACCGCAGACCACGTGTAACCACACCAGCCCAGGACCTCCACATCCAGCATGTTCACCTCCAAGATCGTCTGAGACCAGCCACTCGGACAGCTGCTGAAACAATTGGTTTGCATAACCAAAGAATTTCTGCACAAACTGTCAGAAACCGTCTCAGGGAAGCTCATCTGCATGCCCGTCGTCCTCATCGGTGTCTCGACCTGACTCCAGTTCGTCGTCGTAACCGACTTGAGTGGGCAAATGCTCACATTCGCTGGCCTTTGGCACGTTGGAGAGGTATTCTCTTCACTGATGAAACCCGTTTCACATTGTTCGGGGCAGATGGCAAACAGCGTGTGTGGCGTAGTGTGGGTGAGCGGTTTTCTGATGTCAATGTTGTGGATCGAGTGGCCCATGGTGGCGGTGGGGTTATGGTATGGGCAGGCGTCTGTTATGGATGAAAAACACAGGTGCATTTTATTGATGGCATTTTGAATGCACAGAGATACCGTGACGAGATCCTGAGGCCCACTGTTGTGCCATACATCCAAGAACATCACCTCATGTTGCAGCAGGATAATGCACGGCCCCATGTTGCAAGGATCTGTACACAATTCTTGAAAGCTGAAAATGTCTCAGTTCTTGCATGGCCGGCATACTCACCGGACATGTCACCCATTGAGCATGTTTGGGATGCTCTGGACCGGCGTATACGACAGCGTGTACCAGTTCCTGCCAATATCCAGCAACTTCGCACAGCCATTGAAGAGGAGTGGACCAACATTCCACAGGCCACAATTGACAACCTGATCAACTCTATACGAAGGAGATGTGTTGCACTGCATGAGGCAAATGGTGGTCACACCAGATACTGACTAGTATCCCCCCCCAATAAAACAAAACTGCACCTTTCAAAGTGGCCTTTTATTGTGGACAGTCTAAGGCACACCTGTGCACTAATCATGGTGTCTAATCAGCATCTTGATATGGCACACCTGTGAGGTGGGATGGATTATCTCAGCAAAGGAGAAGTGCTCACTATCACAGATTTAGACTGGTTTGTGAACAATATTTGAGGGAAATGGTGATATTGTATGTGGAAAAAGTTTTAGATCTTTCAGTTCATCTCATACAAAATGGGAGCAAAACCAAAAGTGTTGCATTTATATTTTTGTTGAGTGTATAAACACAGTCATTTAACCCTCTGGAGTTGTTCAGCACCGATCCCTGTCAAAATTCCCATTTTCTGATTTTTGCTGCGTTATTGTTATGGTAAATGTGTGTGGAACGGTTCTCTGTTCGTGCGCTCATCCAACACGTGCGCAAACGGACTTCTTGCTGTCTTTCCTCTTCTCTGGTTGCAGCAGTTTTAATGGGAAAGAAACCACGACTGTCCCTTTATGATTTATTGTTAAATGCACACTCTAAACCAAACCAGAATTGATCATAAACCCACATATATGATTGCGGAGGGACGTGCGTGCACATGGATTGTTGGTGGTGGACCTCACGTGGGATTGTTCTTGAGGGAAAAAAGCCACCAGAGCCAAACAATGCCTCCAAGTGGCCAGCAGCAGTAATGACAAAGTATCAGGCCATTTCCAAAGCCAAGCAATACTTGTCAGGGAAGTCTTGCTTTGGGCAGGAATTGTTTATCTGAGTGCCACAAATATAATTTTTGTGGCATCTTATTGCATGCAAATTGCTGTCCAAAACATGCCTGAAGCACTCCTGCATTTTAATACATGTATATAATGTTGTTTTTGCTATATTTTTACACATTTTTGAAATTTAAAATTTATATTTGCGTTCTATGTTATAAAAATGGTTTGTTAAAGATGCTTGTGGTTTTCAATGTAAAAAAAATATTTTTTCCTATTCAAATTTCATGGTTTTACAGTCTTTACATATACAATGTCAGAATGGAAGAAAAACTGTAAAGGTGCACAGGTGAGATTATACCCCAGACTCCAGAGGGTTAATAAAGTAAAGGCCACAAGCTGAAGAATGTGCTCCTTACTGTCTATACAATGTCATGAAACAAGCAGACAGTTTTGTGCGAGACAAATCTAACTGGTTTATTTCCAGATTATGATAAGATAAGCATTATAATGTTCCTAAGAATTTATGTGGACCAAGTAATCTATGCATCCAATACAGTGCTACATCTAATGATGGACAGGGCAGTACGAAATATATAATTCCTGTGGTCTCTCTCAGATAGCGACCAAAAGAGTAACCCAATAATTGTAAACATTCTTCCTGAACTTAATTTATCATTACTTGGCAGTGGTGCCACTTGATGGAAACCCTATTGTCAGTTTTAGTTTACTATTGAAATTCTGTATTTCAATGAAGTTCTAATGCATGAAATTTCATTTTTCTTTCAACAGGTCTGCCATGCAGTGTGCCAGACTGACCCAGTCCTTCTGTATCCATGTCAATCAATCAATCAATTTTATTTATATAGCGCCAAATCACAACAAACAGTTGCCCCAAGGCGCTTTATATTGTAAGGCAAGGCCATACAATAATTACGTAAAAACCCCAACGGTCAAAACGACCCCCTGTGAGCAAGCACTTGGCGACAGTGGGAAGGAAAAACTCCCTTTTAACAGGAAGAAACCTCCAGCAGAACCAGGCTCAGGGAGGGGCAGTCTTCTGCTGGGACTGGTTGGGGCTGAGGGAGAGAACCAGGAAAAAGACATGCTGTGGAGGGGAGCAGAGATCAATCACTAATGATTAAATGCAGAGTGGTGCATACATGTGAGGCCAGAGTCATAATGTTGGAGAAGGATACATCTGTCCACTTTTCAAAGACAGCAGATACAAAGAAAATAACACATGATGACAATTATCACAGTACAGAACAAAACACCCCACTTACATCCACCCCAGTCAAGAATACACCTGTTACACCCGCATCAAGTAGTGGCAAGCATTCAAATGACACACTAACATACATTTCTTTCACATATCCCTCATTCTTTTAGTGACTCTACAATACATGAGCATACATCAGTGAATCCACCCTCTAAGAGTCCAGTCCCTGACTCACCAGACCATAACACAACAATGGACACCTCATGGTATCCCAACCTTGACATCAGTTCTGATGATTATTGCAATAACAGTGATGCTGATGCCCAAAGTTTTAAACTTCATGATAATACATCACAATATAGAGGTGAGAATAAATATTTGGTTTTTCACACTTGTCTAACACAGTTAATTAATCTCACAAAAATGTAAAGAATGCAACAATCCAGTAAATGGCATTACAAAGGTCATCCAAGGTTGTAATGTCATTTACAAAGTATTTATGTAATCATCCCGAAAGGTCATATGGTCTGCACATCCTTTTTTTAGATGAGGGCAGATCTAAAGTCTCTGTTGGTAATATTGTTGTGAGTGCCTGCATCCTATTCTCTGGTTTGTCTTACAGCAGAGTTCATTATTTAAATGTCCCTTTCATTTGTGAAAAAACATGAATCTCAAACAAAATTGCTTATTCCTGCGATTGGTGAAAAATGGACACAAGAATAAACAGAGCATCTCAGAATGCTGACCACTGAAAGCCAATCATTGACTTTGGCAGGAGATGGCAGATATGACAGTCCAGGATTCTGTGCAAAATAATGTACTTATTCATTTATGCATAGTACTACTCAGAAAATTGTAGATTTTGAACATGTCCAGGTTACACAAACAACTAGTTCCCAGGCCATGGAAAATCTGGTATTCTGCAAATCATTAGACCGCCTCCTTGATCAGGGTATTGGAGTAGAAACCATTGGGACAAACAGACATGCAGGTATTACAGCACAAATGAAAGAGTATACTCCAAAATTCAGCATCAATCATCAATCTGGTGTTTATCACATGGCTAATAGCTTAAAGAAAAAGCTTAAAGAGCTGATAAAACAAAAAAGACATTCTACACTTTCTCCATGGACACAAAGCATCATTAATTAACCATATGTGGTTCCGTGCATGTCAGTGTGATGGCAATCCAGACAAACTCATAGAGCTGTTTACCAGAATAACCTACTGTATTGCTGGCAAACACAAATGGTCTGGTAACAAATATGTAAATCTGTGCTTGCATGAACCACTAACACCAGCACAACAGAAATGAAAACGGTGGGTTAAAGGGGGTACATTATTAGCACTGAAGGATATAATAAAATAACATCAAATTATTACATGACATGATGCAGCTTTGCTTATTTTGCCATACAGGCAGCTTGAAGAACTTCCATTCCAAGCTGCTGGTATACTGCCCAAAGAGACAAGAGTTTGATTACCTTTGCATGTCTGCTAGGGTGAAACTTGCAGCATTAGACCACAAATGCAAATGTTGGTAGGAAACAGACTGTGATCAAGCAGTCACACAAAGACAGCAGTCAGGTTGGCAAACCCAAATTTAGGCAAGTCTGGAAAAAACAATCTCATAGCTGGGTAGCAAGAAAGACATACAGTAGTGTTCAGTATAATAGTAGTGCTATGTGACTAAAAAGATAGAGTATATTTGAGTATATTTCTTATTGTTACATGGGAAACAAGGTACCAGTAGATTCAGTAGTTTCTCATAAATCCAACAAGACCAAACATTCATGATATGCACACTCTTAAGGCTATGAAATTTGGTTATTAGTAAAAAAAAAAAAAGAAAGTAGAAAAGGGGGTGTTCACAATAATAGTAGTGTGGCATTCAGTCAGTGAGTTCTTCAATTTTGTGGAACAAACAGGTGTGAATCA
This sequence comes from Thalassophryne amazonica, assembly GCF_902500255.1. Lineage (NCBI taxonomy): Eukaryota > Metazoa > Chordata > Actinopteri > Batrachoidiformes > Batrachoididae > Thalassophryne > Thalassophryne amazonica. The sequence continues at coordinate 17,699,887 of NC_047104.1, forward strand.
GGTGTCCCCTATGTAAGGATGAAGCCAGCACCTGTTGAACATGCTTTTCTCTTTGAAAGCCTGAGGAAAATGGGACGTTCAAGACATTGTTCAGAAGAACAGTGTAATTTTATTAAAAAGTTGATTGGAGAGGGGAAAACTTATATGCAGGTGCAATAAATTATAGGCTGTTCATCTACAATGATCTCCAATGCTTTAAAATAGACAAAAAAAAAAAAACAGAGACACGTGGAAGAAAATGGAAAACAATCATCAAAATGGATAGAAGAATAACCAGAATGGCAAAGGCTCACCCATTGATCAGCTCCAGGATGATCAAAGACAGTCTGGAGTTACCTGTAAGTGCTGTGACAGTTAGAAGACGCCTGTGTGAAGCTAGTTTATTTGCAAGAATCCCCCGCAAAGTCCCCCTGTTAAATAAAATACATGTGCAGAAGAGGTTACAGTTTGCTAAAGAATACATCAACTGGCCTAAAGAGAAATGGAGGAATATTTTGTGGACTGATGAGAGTAAAATTGTTCTTTTTGGGTCCAAGGGCCGCAGACAGTTTGTGAGACGACCCCCAAACTCTGAATTCAAGCCACAGTTCACAGTGAAGACAATGAAGCATGGTGGTGCAAGCATCATGATATGGGCATGTTTCTCCTACTATGGTGTTGGGCCTATATATCGCATACCAGGTATCATGGATCAGTGTGGATATGTCAAAAAACTTGAAGAGGTCATGTTGCCTTATGCTGAAGAGGACATGCCCTTGAAATGGGTGTTTCAACAAGACAACGACCCCAAGCACATTAGTAAACGAGCAAAATCTTGGCTCCATACCAACAAAATTAATGCCTCGCAGATGTGAAGAAATCATGAAAAACTGTGGTTATACAACTAAATACTAGTTTAGTGATTCACAGGATTGTTAAAAAAGCAGTTTGAACATAATAGTTTTGAGTTTGTAGCGTCAACAGCAGATGCTACTATTATTGTGAACACCCCCTTTTCTACTTTTTTACTAATAACCCAATTTCATAGCCTTAAGAGTGTGCATATCATGAATGCTTGGTCTTGTTGGATTTGTGAGAATCTACTGAATCTACTGGTACCTTGTTTCCCATGTAACAATAAGAAATATACTCAAAACCTGGATTAATCTTTTTAGTCACATAGCACTACTATTATTCTGAACACTACTGTATGAGCCCACTAAACATGAACACATGAAAGATTTAATTGTTCTGGTTATTCAGGTCAAAGAACAAGAAATTACCTTACCGATATAAAAAGACCATCAGCTAAAAATATTGCACCGATTCCGGCACCACCACCGTGTGAATAAACATGCATCAAGATTTGACATAAATATGAATTAGTCTTTACAGGTTTTAGATCAGTGCATGTTAACCAAAACCTTTGTCTTACTGCTTGACCCTCCTGACAATACTTGGATATTTGGAAAAAAGGCAATATAAGATACAGACCAAATGCACAGCCAGCACACACAAAGGCAGTATTGCATATGCTGTTTATTAACCATGTGATAAAATCAGCCAAAAAATTTGAATTACAAAATTAACTTTGAAAATGTAACATGTACAGTTCATCCATATAATCCTCAATGGTTCTGGCTTCTCCTCATTTCTTTGTAGCCCTCATAAACTCCATGAGGTGATGGAACAATCAATAGTGGACAATGTAAAATGATGCAAGTTTTTTTTTTCCACCATTGTTTTATTTTTTAATGGCTCCGCAATGCGGGCCATTGGGTTGTACCAACAAAGTGAGAAAGAATATTAAAATCCATCATGAAACACGAAGAAGATTATGCATCACAACGATCATGCGTTACTTTGGGGAAAATAATCAGTAGCTGGCCCCCCATCCTGGTGCAGACCAGCAATTCACAATGCATACGCAACATAAGTTATATAAAATACAAAAATACCTGGTGTGTCTATGAGGTAGGATTAAATATCAAGATATTCACTGAACAGTGGGCCATTGTGTGGGATCATTTTTCCATTGTCCAGCTTCGTGTAGGTACGGCCGAGATGCCAGTACTGCTGCTGCTAATATGGTTTTATATCGCTCTCAGGTGATATAAAAGCCAACAACAGAAATATAACGAAATTCAAACAAATAATTGCTTGAATCTGGAACTCAAGAACAAAGAACAAATACCACTCCCACATAGTACACAATGTATCTCTATGGTAAAATGCGCAGACAGCCACGGAGTTTCACACCAGCAACAGACCCGATGCAGAAGTAAACTGGCAGAGACGTGGGCGCGACCAAGTCAACATAATTAAATAAATTATTAAATTTTTAAACATCTAGTATATCAAGATTTATTCAACGTGTTCTGAAGTTAATTGACTCGGAACTTGCCTGTTCCTCAGCTCTCCTTCAGGTGCTGGTCCACGGAGGTACCTGAGGATCATGCCTTCAATAAAGGCCATTTCCATGGACGGTTTGTGCAGTATACAGTAGTGTTCAGAATAATAGTAGTGCTATGTGACTAAAAAGATTAATCCAGGTTTTGAGTATATTTCTTATTGTTACATGGGAAACAAGGTACCAGTAGATTCAGTAGATTCTCACAAATCCAACAAGACCAAGCATTCATGATATGCACACTCTTAAGGCTATGAAATTGGGCTATTAGTTAAAAAAAAAAAAAGTAGAAAAGGGGGTGTTCACAATAATAGTAACATCTGCTGTTGATGCTACAAACTCAAAACTATTATGTTCAAACTGCTTTTTTAGCAATCCTGTGAATCACTAAACTAGTATTTAGTTGTATAACCACAGTTTTTCATGATTTCTTGACATCTGCGAGGCATTAATTTTGTTGGTTTGGAACCAAGATTTTGCCCATTTACTAGTGTGCTTGGGGTCTTTGTCTTGTTGAAACACCCATTTCAAGGGCATGTCCTCTTCAGCATAAGAGGACATGCCCTTCAAGTATTTTGACATATCCAAACTGATCCATGATGCCTGGTATGCGATATGTAGGCCCAACACCATAGTAGGAGAAACATGCCCATATCATGATGCTTGCACCACCATGCTTCACTGTCTTCACTGTGAACTGTGGCTTGAATTCAGAGTTTGGGGGTTGTCTCACAAACTCTGCGGCCCTTGGACCCAAAAAGAACAATTTTACTCTCATCAGTCCACAAAATATTCCTCCGTTTCTCTTTAGGCCAGTTGTGTTCTTTTGCAAATTGTAACCTCTTCTGCACGTCTTTTATTTAACAGAGGGACTTTGTGGGGGATTCTTGCAAATAAATTAGCTTCACACAGGTGTCTTCTAACTGTCACAGCACTTACAGGTAACTCCAGAGTGTCTTTGATCATCCTGGAGCTGATCAATCGGTGAGCCTTTGCCATTCTGGTTATTCTTCTATCCATTTTGATGGTTGTTTTCCATTTTCTTCCACGCGTCTGTTTTTTTTTTGTCCATTTTAAAGCATTGGAGATCATTGTAGATGAACAGCCTATAAGTTTTTGCACCTGCATATAAGTTTTTCCTTCTCCAATCAACTTTTTAATGAAACTACGCTGGTCTTCTGAACTATGTCTTGAACGTCCCATTTTCCTCAGGCTTTCAAAGAGAAAAGCATGTTCAACAGGTGCTGGCTTCATCCTTACATAGGGGACACCTGATTCACACCTGTTTGTTCCACAAAATTGACGAACTCACTGACTGAATGCCACACTACTATTATTGAGAACACCCCCTTTTCTACTTTTTTTTTTTTTTACTAATAACCCAATTTCATAGCCTTAAGGGTGTGCATATCATGAATGCTTGGTCTTGTTGGATTTGTGAGAATCTACTGAATCTACTGGTACCTTGTTTCCCATGTAACAATAAGAAATACGAGGTCTGTTAGAAAAGTATCGGACCTTTTTATTTTTTTCAAAAACCATATGGATTTGAATCACGTGTGATTGCATCAGCCAAGCTTGAACCTTCGTGCGCATGCGTGAGTTTTTTCACGCCTGTCGGTTGCATCATTCGCCTGTGAGCAGGCTTTGAGTGAGCACTGGTCCACCCCTCTCGTCATTAAGGAAATGGCGGAATGATTTGGAGCTTTACTGCATCAATTTTTTCCTGAAACTGTGAGAGACCTCCAGGTGGACACCATTCGGAAAGTTTAGATGGCTTTCAGGGACGATTTTATGGGGATTACACAGATTAAGGAGTGCTCCAGCCGGTTTAAAGACCGCCCACAGCGTCTGAGAGCGTGTCGCGCTCCGAGCGCCGATCGACAGGCTCAAACCCCGCTGAAACAACCAGATCATTTCCAATGTGAAGGCTTTGTTGATCCGGGACGTCGTCTGACTTTCAGAAAAAGGCAGAAGGCGTGAACATCAGCACTTTTTCAGCTCATTCCACTGTTACAGGAGTTTTTTTCATGGAAAAAGAAGCGGATGAATGCGCCACCGTGCAGCTCATGGCGCGGGACAAAACCACCTCCGTGTTGGTCTCTCAGGACGGCTTTCAGGTGGCTTTCAGACGGCTTCCGGTTGCTTTTCAGTCGTGTGAATATCCGAGAAATTGAGCATGAGCTGGACATGCCCCAACATGTCCTGTGAGGCTTCATCACGGCGTTGCTTTGCGTCATGCGGCTCAGCCGCGACACGCGGAATTCCTCCGCACGTCTGTCTCAATGTGCCGAAAAAGTGCTGATGTCCACGTCTTCCGCAATTCCTGTGCTAGTCAGATGCCATACCGGATCAAGACAGCATCCAGTTTAGAAATGAACGGCACATTCCACTGTTACAGGAGTTTTTGTCATGGAAAGAGGAGTGGAGGAATCCCGTGCGTCGCGGCGGATGATGCAACCGACAGGCGTGAAAAAAGTCACGTATGCGCATGAAGGTTCAAGCTTGGCTGATGCAATCACACGTGATTCAAATCCATATGGTTTTTGAAAAAAATAAAAAGGTCCGATACTTTTCTAACAGACCTCGTATACTCAAAATCTGGATTAATCTTTTTAGTCACATAGCACTGCTATTATTCTGAACACTACTGTACATTCGTGAAAATTAGGAGTTGAAGTTACAATATGCATCCATCTAATAAGCGGTCTGCAATGAGTTCATGCTCTTTGCAACACTATGACTCCATGTTTGCTCGCATGACAGAGCAGTGCACACATTGGCACCATGGAGTGCTAGCCATTTTGGACCTGCCGTCACACGCATCTCTGGCTGTATTTTCCTCCTCAGAATGACTGGAATGTGAGGACTCATCCCCTGAATCCTCCTCCTCCCTCTCCGGTTCATACAGGTAGCCGTTTACAACAACTTCATCGAAGTGATAAGCCACGATTTCGCTTATTGAACACTGTATGCACCGCGGATCTAGACTAAATGAGACGCAGATGCACTTACCCGGAAACGACTGTACGTCACTTCCGGACGGCAATGGCTGCTCTCCATTGGTTCTCTCCGAGCGGTTATTGGTGTGATAAAATTATTCAGTATGCGTCTTTTATGGTGTCAATTTTTACTGAATATGCGAGTATTGTGTTTCTGGGTAATAGATAGCATGACTAACGTTATATTTATGACTAATACTGGTACACTTTAATGGTTATCGAAGCTACCTTTTCGGTTAGCTGTGTCCACCACTGATGATCGTAAACGATCATTTTCACCACACAGCCTCACTGAAACAGGAAACATTTGAGGCTGAGGAGGCTGAGGTCCTTTAATGTGTGTAACTAAATGTCTGTTTTATCGATCTGTTGTTGCAGCTGTCCTTTTCTATGCTGCTCTCTGCTGGGGCAATAACATCTCTGTCAAAAACTATAATAGGTTAGACAAGCTGGTCGGTCAAGAGGGCGGGGTCAGTGATGGGGGGAGGGGGGTCACTGGACACCGTGGGGACAGTGGTGGAGCGGTGCATGGGGAGAAAAATGCAAGCAATCCTCAGTAACGCCAAACACCCTCTGCATGAGACTCTGTTTTAGAACATCCTTCATTCCTGCTGCTATTTGATTTTATAAGGAACATTGTTGATTTAAATGTATGTGTGTGTGTGTGTGGGGGGGGGGGGGGGGGGGCGTTGAGCCTTGGGCTTTTAGAGTTTTTATATATTCATTGTCCCTTGTCTTTCAATCCGTATTTGCTACTGAATGAGAAGTGAATTTCTCCATGAGGGGATTAATAAAGTATTTATCTATCTGATACTTGTATTACAAATATTACAACATAAAAGTAAATTTTTGTCTATTATTCTTGCTTTCAATGCATCTAAAACCATTAAAAATGGGGCTTGCCAATAATGTTTTAGAGGTATAAAACCCTATAGCTTCAGGGGGCCCAGCCCCCTCGACCCCTGCCAGGGCATTGCCCCTGGACCCCACTAGGGCTGTAGCTGAACTTTCAGGTCTTCTTTTTAAGAAAATCCTCCTCTATACCATTTCATCATGAAGCTGTGTAACTGGGGATACAGAATAAAAGTATAAAGTCAACAATGATAATAATACTTTTAACACAAACTCTGGTATCAGAATAGTATCAGTATCAGCAGATGTCCAAATTCAGGTATCTGGATTCTATCAGAAGTGAAAAAATGTGGATCAGTGCATCCCTAATTTATTTTTTGGACTTCAGTGGTAGTCTGCTGTTTTCAATAACTGTTTTAATATTGCTGTGTTTTGTCTCATTATTATACAAGAAACAATCTTCTATAACATTTGACAAAATCTGAAACAGGCAGTTCATGTTCAGTTTGAGAGAAATTGAGCTCACAGTCTTCAAGCAGCTACCAAGGTCGAGGGTGTCCCGTGGACACTCATTAAGAAGAAGAAAAAAAATTCACAATTCGCGGAGCAAATGTGTGGACAGGCCTGTGTGCATGCCCTCAGTAACGTGTGCCACTAACATGAATAATGGACGGTCCTGTTGTGCTGTTTGTGCCTCAATGAATAATAAATATCATTTCACCCGTCCTTCACTTTGTCTCTCCATTTCTTAGAGAGATGAGGGACGAGCTGTGTGAAGGCTGCATGGAAGACAAATGGTGTCAATGAAAAGAACAACAGCAGTAAGAAGACACAAAAAAGTGCAAATAAGAAGGTGAAGCGGCAGGGAGACGAGCAGAGCAGGAGAGGATGAAGAGGAAGGGAGGAAGATGATTGGAGCAGCCGAGGAGGAGGGCAGCTCCACCGAAAAGGAGAAACACCACTGAGGGCAGAAACAAGAGTCAGAGGGAGGTCAAAAGTAAATGCTGAATAGGACAAAGAGGATGGAAGCGCTGCTCATATGAAAAGGGATTTTTAAAGAGTTGAATGGTCTCCACGGCAGCGCCCAGCAGGATCCCCCTCTGCAAAGATGGCCTCCAACTTCAATGACATTGTCAAGCAGGGCTACGTGCGCATGCGCAGCCGCAAGTTAGGGGTGAGTACATGTATTGTGTCCTGTCTGATGTCTGAAACGCCATAGGCCAGTTTGAAACCTATGTGCAAAAATGATTTTACACATCTTCAGAACATCGACAGGAAAACCCTTTACTCTTTCTCAGTCTGTGTGTGTGTGTGTGCGTGTGTGTGTGTGTGTGTGTGTGTGTGTGTGTGTGTGTGTGTGTGTGTGTGTGTGTGTGTGCGCACTTCAGCTGCACACAGTATGTTCCTCATTGAAGAATATTATATCTTTGGTGATGATTATGGTGGTGGTAATGAAGACACCACGAGGATGACGATGGTTCAAGTTACTTTGTTGGTACGCAGAGGTAGATTTTGTTTGCAGTCATGTCCTCATACGTTCATATGGGAAAAAAACTCAGAGGCACATGTCACACATCAAGCAATCTTGACAAGAACAAAGAAAATAATAAATAGAGTAATTTTGAGGATTATGATGATGATGGTGGTGTCAGTGGTGAGATGATGCTAGTGATGATGACAGAGATGGTGATAATGATAATGGTGATGATGATGACAATGTTGGTGATTGAGATGCCAATGGCAATGATGCCGATAGTGATGATTGTCTTGATGTGATGATGATGGCATTGATGATTTGATGATGATGGTGTAAGTGTTGTTGGTGTGATGATGATGGTGTTGATAATGTGATGGTGATGTTGATGCCATGAGGATGATATTGGTTCAAGCTAAAGTTCGTTACTTTATTCATAACCAAAGTTAGATTTTGTTTGCAGTAGTGTCCTCATTCATATGGGAAAAACCCTAGAGACACGTCACACATCAAGCAAACAAAGCAAAAAAAAAAAAGAAAAACGGGCAAATTTAGTAGAAAAATGAAAAAAAATACAGTGATCTGAAGTATTATGATGATGTCAAGGATGATGATGGTGATGCCAATGATTGTGGCTATGATGACCATGGTATCGGTACTGATGATGATGGTGGTGATGATGATGATCATGAAGATGGTGTTGATTGTGATGATGACAATGGAGATGATGGTGATGATGGCTTTGAAGGTGATGATGATAGTGATGGCGATGCTGATGCTACAATGATGACTATGGTGAGGGAAGCGGTGATCACAGTGATGGCTTTGGTGATGGCAACAATGATGATGATGATGGTGGTGGTGGTGTTGACAATGGTATTGATGATGATGACGATGGTGGTGATGATGGTGGTGATGGTGTTGACAATGGTATTGATGATGATGACGATGGTGGTGATGATGGTGGTGATGGTGTTGACAATGGTATTGATGATGATGACGATGGTGGTGATGATGGTGGTGATGGTGGTGACAGTGGTATTGATGATGATGACGATGGTGGTGATGATGGTGGTGATGGTGTTGACAATGGTATTGATGATGATGACGATGGTGGTGATGATGGTGGTGATGGTGTTGACAATGGTATTGATGATGATGACGATGGTGGTGATGATGGTGGTGATGGTGTTGACAATGGTATTGATGATGATGGGGTTCATGATGATGATGGTTATGATGATGGTCTTCATGAAGATGATAGTGTTGATGATGCCTAACAGAAACCTGGTTACAGCAGGATAAATATGTTAGTTTAAATGAGTCAACACCCCCGAGTCACACTAACTGTCAGAATGCTCGTAGCACGGGCCGGGGCGGAGGATTAGCAGCAATCTTCCATTCCAGCTTATTAATTAATCAAAAACCCAGACAGAGCTTTAATTCATTTGAAAGCTTGTCTCTTAGTCTTGTCCATCCAAATTGGAAGTCCCAAAAACCAGTTTTATTTGTTATTATCTATCGTCCACCTGGTCGTTACTGTGAGTTTCTCTGTGAATTTTCAGACCTTTTGTCTGACTTAGTGCTTAGCTCAGATAAGATAATTATAGTGGGCGATTTTAACATCCACACAGATGCTGAGAATGACAGCCTCAACACTGCATTTAATCTATTATTAGACTCTATTGGCTTTGCTCAAAAAGTAAATGAGTCCACCCACCACTTTAATCATATCTTAGATCTTGTTCTGACTTATGGTATGGAAATAGAAGACTTAACAGTATTCCCTGAAAACTCCCTTCTGTCTGATCATTTTTTAATAACATTTACATTTACTCTGATGGACTACCCAGCAGTAGGGAATAAGTTTCATTACACTAGAAGTCTTTCAGAAAGCGCTGTAACTAGGTTTAAGGATATGATTCCTTCTTTATGTTCTCTAATGCCATATAACAACACAGTGCAGAGTAGCTACCTAAACTCTGTAAGGGAGATAGAGTATCTCGTCAATAGTTTTACATCCTCATTGAAGACAACTTTGGATGCTGTAGCTCCTCTGAAAAAGAGAGCTTTAAATCAGAAGTGTCTGACTCCATGGTATAACTCTCAAACTCGTAGCTTAAAGCAGATAACCCGTAAGTTGGAGAGGAAATGGCGTCTCACTAATTTAGAAGATCTTCACTTAGCCTGGAAAAAGAGTCTGTTGCTCTATAAAAAAGCCCTCCGTAAAGCTAGGACATCTTTCTACTCATCACTAATTGAAGAAAATAAGAACAACCCCAGGTTTCTTTTCAGCACTGTAGCCAGGCTGACAAAGAGTCAGAGCTCTATTGAGCTGAGTATTCCATTATCTTTAACTAGTAATGAGTTCATGACTTTCTTTGCTAACAAAATTTTAACTATTAGAGAAAAAATTACTCATAACCATCCCAAAGACGTATCGTTATCTTTGGCTGCTTTCAGTGATGCCGGTATTTGGTTAGACTCTTTCTCTCCGATTGTTCTGTCTGAGTTATTTTCATTAGTTACTTCATCCAAACCATCAACATGTTTATTAGACCCCATTCCTACCAGGCTGCTCAAGGAAGCCCTACCATTATTTAATGCTTCGATCTTAAATATGATCAATCTATCTTTGTTAGTTGGCTATGTACCACAGGCTTTTAAGGTGGCAGTAATTAAACCATTACTTAAAAAGCCATCACTTGACCCAGCTATCTTAGCTAATTATAGGCCAATCTCCAACCTTCCTTTTCTCTCAAAAATTCTTGAAAGGGTAGTTGTAAAACAGCTAACTGATCATCTGCAGAGGAATGGTCTATTTGAAGAGTTTCAGTCAGGTTTTAGAATTCATCATAGTACAGAAACAGCATTAGTGAAGGTTACAAATGATCTTCTTATGGCCTCGGACAGTGGACTCATCTCTGTGCTTGTTCTGTTAGACCTCAGTGCTGCTTTTGATACTGTTGACCATAAAATTTTATTACAGAGATTAGAGCATGCCATAGGTATTAAAGGCACTGCGCTGCGGTGGTTTGAATCATATTTGTCTAATAGATTACAATTTGTTCATGTAAATGGGGAATCTTCTTCACAGACTAAAGTTAATTATGGAGTTCCACAAGGTTCTGTGCTAGGACCAATTTTATTCACTTTATATATGCTTCCCTTAGGCAGTATTATTAGACGGTATTGCTTAAATTTTCATTGTTACGCAGATGATACCCAGCTTTATCTATCCATGAAGCCAGAGGACACACACCAATTAGCTAAACTGCAGGATTGTCTTACAGACATAAAGACATGGATGACCTCTAATTTCCTGCTTTTAAACTCAGATAAAACTGAAGTTATTGTACTTGGCCCCACAAATCTTAGAAACATGGTGTCTAACCAGATCCTTACTCTGGATGGCATTACCCTGACCTCTAGTAATACTGTGAGAAATCTTGGAGTCATTTTTGATCAGGATATGTAATTCAAAGCGCATATTAAACAAATATGTAGGACTGCTTTTTTGCATTTACGCAATATCTCTAAAATCAGAAAGATCTTGTCTCAGAGTGATGCTGAAAAACTAATTCATGCATTTATTTCCTCTAGGCTGGACTATTGTAATTCATTATTATCAGGTTGTCCTAAAAGTTCCCTAAAAAGCCTTCAGTTAATTCAAAATGCTGCAGCTAGAGTGCTGACGGGGACTAGAAGGAGAGAGCATATCTCACCCATATTGGCCTCTCTTCATTGGCTTCCTGTTAATTCTAGAATAGAATTTAAAATTCTTCTTCTTACTTATAAGGTTTTGAATAATCAGGTCCCATCTTATCTTAGGGACCTCGTAGTACCATATCACCCCAATAGAGCGCTTCGCTCTCAGACTGCAGGCTTACTTGTAGTTCCTAGGGTTTGTAAGAGTAGAATGGGAGGCAGAGCCTTCAGCTTTCAGGCTCCTCTCCTGTGGAACCAGCTCCCAATTCAGATCAGGGAAACAGACACCCTCTCTACTTTTAAGATTAGGCTTAAAACTTTCCTTTTTGCTAAAGCTTATAGTTAGGGCTGGATCAGGTGACCCTGAACCATCCCTTAGTTATGCTGCTATAGACGTAGACTGCTGGGGGGTTCCCATGATGCACTGTTTCTTTCTCTTTTTGCTCTGTATGCACCACTCTGCATTTAATCATTAGTGATCGATCTCTGCTCCCCTCCACAGCATATCTTTTTCCTGGTTCTCTCCCTCAGCCCCAACCAGTCCCAGCAGAAGACTGCCCCTCCCTGAGCCTGGTTCTGCTGGAGGTTTCTTCCTGTTAAAAGGGAGTTTTTCCTTCCCACTGTAGCCAAGTGCTTGCTCACAGGGGGTCGTTTTGACCGTTGGGGTTTTACATCATTATTGTATGGCCTTGCCTTACAATATAAAGCGCCTTGGGGCAACTGTTTGTTGTGATTTGGCGCTATATAAAAAAAAAAAAAAAATTGATTGAATTGAATTGATGATGGTGTTGGTGCTTATGATGATGGTGTTGGTGATGATGATGGTTATGTTTATCATGGTTTGCTCAATACCCTCAGCCTGCTTGTTTAAATCAGTTCACTTCCTGTTGAACAGATTTAAAGTCTCCATCACCTGTTCTGTGTGCACTGAGCTGCATAAATTACACAGTGAACACACTAATGTGAGGCAGAATGAGTCACCGTCAAATGTGTGGGCAGTGAAATTCAGCATTTTGGGTGACTCACTTTAGGAAAATGGGACACCAATCAATCTGACGAGTTTTGTTCTCCAGCTCACTTTAAATGAATCTCCTCCACTATCACTACTCCACAGCTGTGTGTGTGTGTGTGTGTGTGTGTGTGTGTGTGTGTGTGTGTGTGTGTGTGTGTGTGTGTGTGTGTGTACGCGTGCGTGCGTATATGTATGTGTAATCTGAATGAAATGGGAGAGACTCAGAACGTTCTGTCACATTAAACTGATGTCTACAAGCCTAACCCCATACAAACACTTCCACTGAGCTCTACGTTGTCCGAATGTTTCATGAGCTGCTTTGTGTCTCGGTGACAGAGAGGCATGTTGGCGCTTGGTCCTCGTATTCCCGCTCATGGAGCTGCACTTTGTGAAATGCCGGTGAAAAGGGGCAGTTGGATCATTGATCCTTCAGAGCGTGAGCCTCTTGGGGCTTTCTTACAGTTAGTGTATGTGTTTGTACAGGATGTGTTTGTTGTCAAAATACGACATGCTGTTTAAGTGCTGTTTAACCCTTTACCTACTGAGGCTATAAATGGACGATTGGTTATAATTTTTTATTATAGCAATAAAATTAAGAAATAATGTTCTGTGTTTGTGTGCTTTGGTACCCTTTTCCAAGAGTACCTGAATTTCAGTTATATTACACCTGATTAACTATTTATACACATTATTTGTAAGTTTTAGCATTTAAAATGAGGAAAAAACACAAAAACGAACTTGATTTTTTTCAGTTTTTTTTAGTGAAAAATGATTATGTAAAGGAAGTTTGGATTTCACATTTTTAACAGGAAGCTGTAAGTGTTTACAATCAAAATAATTAATTTTGTGTGTCTAGAACTCAGAAACAGTGCAAAAGTAAACATTTTACAAGGCGAAAATATGCAAAAAGTAACCAATTTTAAATTGCAGAACCAAACAATATGAATAACAACAAAGTGCAAAACTATATATAAATATATCAATTATCTGTATTATTAAAATGTGTAATAAATCACTCATTTGATCACTCATTTTGTGCAAAATTATACAATATGAATAAAACAATAAAGTGTCAGACTATGTACAAATATATAACCAAGAATCAAAATTAGATCTAAACTACATCAGTCCATTGTCAGTGTGGTACTGTTTGTAACAGTTTCTGTCTGGCTGAAGACAGAGGCCAATTTTACAAAGTTTGCACATCCAGCAGGTTGACCTCTTGCAAACCTTGCAAGAACGCCGCCCCTTTGTGGATCGCTGGCAAGTTGGGTTTCTGATTGTTGCCACCGGGCAGTGGCTTGTGGCTGATGGCGCCATCACACCCACACAAACACGCACACACACCTTCACAAATGACACTAACACCCTGCCTTTTCCTCAAAAATTACTACATTTATGTTTGCTGTCTGTCTTTGTACTTTTCTATCACTTTTGCGCTCTTTTTCATACTTTTCCCTTGTTTCAAAAGTCACCGAACGCACATTACCATAATATATGCAACATATAGCATACTGTTGGAAAGCACGGGTTCTTGGCTTGCTGTCAGTATTGAAATTTTTCAGATTGCTTTATTTCTGCTTTTCTGTTTTTTGTTTTTTTTTTCTTTTAAATGAATGAAATAAATAAATAAATGAAATGAATGAATGAATTGAGGGCTTACATGAGAATTTACGGTAATGAGAATCAGCGGCGCACTAGTGTGAAACGTCCGTGTTTTTCCTCTGTGTTATGACGTCACAGCCTTACGTTTACCGTAATACACCATATATCATTGGAAAGCCCTTGGTGTTAGCTTAACAATACACTTTGAATCATTCGGATTGGACAAACTATGGCAGAGTTACGGTAAAAAAAAATACGCATATGGAAAATATGGCGTGGGCGCCATCGCCGTAGATAAAGGGTTAAGTGAACTTTATTACACACCAGTTATCAGCTGTGATCCAATGGATGTTTGCTTATCTTTGAAAAGGAGAAAAGGCTGAGAGAAACACAGACAGCCCCCCCCCGTCTTAATCAGGCATATCAAATTATTGACTTTTTTTCTACTGTTTACTGTATGAGGATGATGATCTCCAAAGTAATGGAGAGTGTGGTAGAGAGGTGAAGAAGAGAGTGCAGGCAGAGTGGAGTGGTTGGAGAAGGGTGGCAGGAGTGATCTATGACCGAACAATATCTGCATGAGTGAAGGGGAAAGTTCACAAGACCGTAGTGAGACCAACTATGTTGTACAGCTTAGAGATGGTGGCACTAACAAAAAGACAGGAGGCAGAGCTGAAGATGTTGTGATTCTCTCTGGGAGTGACGAGAATGGACAAGATTAGGAATGAATATATCAGAGGGACAGCTCAGGTGGAACGGTTTGGAGACAAAGTGCAGAGGAGGGACCCAGGGTACACAGGGAGAAGGATGCTGAGGATGGAGCCACCAGGCATCAGAAGAAGAGGGAGGTCAAAGAGGAGGTTTATGGATGCGCTGAGGGAAGACATGCAGGTGGTTGGTGTTACAGAGGACGACACAGAAGACAGGGTGAGATGGAAATGATCGATCTGCTGTGGTGACCCCTAATGGCCCAGTCACACGGCACTTAACGAAGGGCAACGTTAGAGCAAGCCCTAACGAAACAAGAAATCTGGACTTTCATTGACTTTCGTTGGCATCGTTGAACCTTCACTCAGCTTCGTTCCTGCAGCTGGCGCTTCGTCAGGATTTTTAAACTGTCGAAAAATTTAAACGAAGGGTAACGAAAACCTCAATTCGTCCGTATTTCGTTTTGCTGTTCTTTACGTGTTTTAATCATTTGCTTAGTTTTTGTAACGTTAGCATTTAGTTTGACTTTGTTGGACCAGCTGAATGTTTTCACACAGTACAGAAGCCATTTGAGCACTACTGCTGCCACTGCGTTCATGTGTCATCGGAAATTACAGGGCAAACTCAGCCTGTTTGCTAGGATTTTTTTTATCTGGGTGGGGGGTCAGCTTCACTGTACTCAGGCACCTTAAATAGGCCAGAATGAATCTTTTGTGTGGATACAATTAATTATTTTGCCCCAAGCAGCTGCTGAATTTGAAACACCAAAAAAGTTGTGTAATTTCCGATGGTACTGGAACACAGCGGCAGCTCCTGTGTGCGCTTATTATTTTTTATTAAAAATAACAATATGAGTGTAGGAATGACAATCCAGCCCTTATGTACATGTGGCAACAGGTAGATAATTCAAATGACTATATGATTATAAGAGTTTAAGAGCTGTTCTGGAAGGTGGAATTCACATTATGGATCAGCTGCAGCTGGTGGAATAACCGCACATGGGGTGTCGATGCACGTTCACACGGACTGATCAATTTACTGTTCTGAGCAAGTTGGAGTGCCCAGCGTGTTGTCAGACAGTGAGGGTTCTGATGATGGAGATGATCCCTCTTTTGTTCTGGACGAGGAATCAGAGCAGGTGGAACCACAACGTGTACACAGATCTCCACAGCTTCTGTTTGCACTTTCTCCAAGACCCAGGCACTATGAGCTCCATCCCATCGCAGAGTCCTGGAACTCAGAGATGCAGACACACACTGCTCCAGCTGTGGCTCTAGGCACGTTTCGTTTAAAGCGGCGAGATCAACGTTGGTTTTGGTTTTGTGTAGTTCCTCTTTTGTCCCTTTTGCGCTCTTGCTTCGCAGGCTATTCAGTGATAAAGCTCTTTCATCCACCTTTTCTCAATGATTTGTGACTTTTTTAAAACTTTTTTCCCTTCGTTCAAGAATCGATGTATGCCGTGTGACTGGGCCATAATGGGAGCAGCCGGACAGAAAAGAAGACTGGAGGATGTTTTTTTAATTTGTACAAAAATCCATTACATGTAGCAGACATGGATTATTTGGAATATTTGTTAAAGTTTTCAGGGTCTCTACTGCCATCTGTTGAGATACACCATAATCCTTTGCGCACCAGAGAGTTGCTGCGGTCTAAACAGCACAAAGAATGCAACATGACGATTGTAAATGAACATTATACAACCAAAATGTAAATTTTTTTTTTTATGCTTTTCATCACTTTAATAAGAGGCTGCAGCAACTCTCTGGCACGCAAATGATTATGGGATCTCTCAATAGGGTGAATATCATACTGCTATGAACACTGCCATCTACTGGCCAGTAGTTGGGAGTAAAGACCATGAACTTGCTAAAACAAATATTCCAAATAATCCGTGTCTGCTACGTTTAATCTGTGTGGAATTTAATAAACGCAAACCGAATTTCAGACATCTTATATATATATTACTCTGGAACAAAGAGGACAAACAGTGTTCTAAAGGACAATAAGCAGGGCATTAAAGAGCAAACTTCACTTTCCGCCAGAATGACATGAACAGGAAATGATTGCAGCTCACGCATCCTGAGTTTCTGACATGTTTACATAAAACAAACACAATAACGTCTATAAACCCAGAGAATATATTCATGAGAGTTTTAGGCACAATATACAAAGAGTTTAATGCTGTTGTCCATGTGCAGCGGTTAAAGTGCAGCCTGATCAGAGCGTCTCAATGCAATTCTCCTGTCATGAAACTTTACCCACAATGCACTGTAGCATGTGTGTCTGTCCAAACACTAAAGCCTTCAAAATTAGTGCATTATTTTAAAACTAAAACATATAGGTGATATTTTCACTTTATAAAACGCCAGACGTGATGTTAATTTAAATAACTTGTCTGGATTTAGTTTGGTTAAAATTTTAAACATAAGTTAAAACTGTATGCCCGTTGATGACTTGCGTGATATGCTGGTGAGTCTGTATGGTATAAATAGAAATTGTCTTTATCATTATTTCTCCTCCTCCTCTTTTTTGTCACCAGGTCTCTTTTGGTGACAGAAAGCTAATCTGACACAGAAGCGCTGGCTCATTGTTGTCAGTAGCTGCTAGTGTACTGAAATCAATACTGAAAGTTATCAGTTTAGCTTTTACCTGTAACTTCCGCAAAATTTTTTAGGTTTAGCTTTGTGAAAGATAACTTTTCAGTTAGGGGATTAACTGTTAGCAAAGCTAACTTTTTGGTTAGATGTGCCCACCACTGTGTGTGTGTGTGTGTGTGTGTGTGTGTGTGTGTGTGTGTGTGTGTGTGTGTGTGTGTGTGTGTGTGTGTGTGTGTGTGTGTGTGTGTGTGTGTGTGTGTGTGTGTCAGTGTCAGGTTCAGGTGATACACATACATACATACATACATACATACATACACACACACACACACACACACACACACACACACACACACACACACACACATATATATATATATATATATATATATATATATATAGTGGTGGGCACAGCTAAACAAAAAATTGGGTTTGATAATCAGCTAACTGAAAAGTTATTTATTATAAAGCTAAAAAAATTATCGAAAGCTACAGATAACCGATAACCAATAACTTCCAGTATTGTCTCTGTTACACTTGCAACTACCTTTGGATTTTAACACTACAATCGCTTCTGGAATCACCAAAGGCAACTACAGACCCAAACAATGAGTCAGCACTTATGTCTTTGTGCGCCCTGCCCACTGCTGGAAGCACCTGTGTATTACATAGCTTCCAGCAGTGAAGCAGTTGAGAGGAGCAGCGAAGCTCAACTCTCTACTCAATAACAGTGTTGCCGTGAGGCGGAGGTCTTGGAAAATAAAGCAGTGCTGACTTATGGTTTGGTATATAAATAAAATTAATACAGAGAGAATAACTCCATTAATGCCAATTCTGTCATTTGTACAAAGTTAAAATATAACATATATCTTTTAATGTTGCATAATGGACTAATTCTGAAGTTTTGTAACAAACACAGAGAGATGCCAAAGGGATATAAAATGTGCCTCTGTTAACACTGATTGGTTGACTCATTCATTCTATGTAAACCAACATGTTAATGTGAGGTGTGTCATGTGTTGGTGTTTACAATTAAATGTACTTTTGTAAAATATGGCATTTTTTTATTTGTAAAAAAAAAAAGGCATTTTCAAAAAAAAAAAGAAAAAAAGCGAAGTTGTAATTAGATAACTGTCTGATATAACGGGTGTCAAAATAAATAGAACGCTCAGTACTTAGGGCGAATACTGCCATGAACACTACTGGCCAGTAGATGACAGTAGAGACCGTGGAAACTTGCCAAAACAAAATTCCAGATAATAATCCGTGTCTGCTACGTTTAAGATTACTCTGGAACAAAGACGGCAGACAGTGTTTGACATGAGCAGGACTCTAAATAGCAAACAGGAATTGATTGCAATGATTCCAATTGAAAATAATGAGAAGCAACCTGAGCTTTTTCTGGCATTTTTATATAAAACAAACACAATAACAATGTCTATAAACCCAGAAAATATATTCACGAGAGTTTTAGGCACAATATACAAAGAGTTTAATGCTGTTGTCAGTGTGGAGCCTGATCAGAGCATCTCAAATGCATTTCTTCTGTCGTGAATGTACTGACATTACCCATAATACACTGCTGGGCACAGCATGTCCACACTAAAACCTTCAAAATTAGTGCATTACTTTAAAACTAAAACATATATCTGATATTTTCACCTTATAAAACTTCAGATGTGACATAAATTTAAATAACTTGTCCGAAATTAGTTTGGTTAAAATTTTAACCATAAGTTTAAACTGTATGCCTCTGGATGACTTGGGTGATATTGCCAGGGTATCAGTATGGGGTCAAAAGAAATGAGCTTTTTTCTTTTCTGTGGCCAGTTTCCTTTGCCTTCAGAGGATAGAGCAGGTTTTTTTTTAGACCTAGCTCTCCTCTATTTATGGAGAATAGAACTGTGGATCTACTACAAAACATTTAACAGGTACAGTGAGGAAAATAAGTATTTGAACACCCTGCGATTTTGCAAGTTCTCCCACTTAGAAATCATGGAGGGGTCTGAAATTTTCATCTTAGGTGCATGTCCACTGTGAGAGACATAATCTAAAAAAAAAAAAAAAAAATCCGGAAATCACAATGTATGATTTTTTTAATAATTTATTTGTATGTTACTGCTGCAAATAAGTATTTGAACACCTACCAACCAGCAAGAATTCTGTTTCACACAGACCTGTTAATTTTTCTTTAAGAAGCCCTCTTATTCTGCACTCTTTACCTGTATTAATTGCACCTGTTTGAACTTGTTACCTGTATAAAAGGCACCTGTTCATGCACTCAATCAATCACACTCCAACCTGTCCACCATAGCCAAGACCAAAGAGCTGTCTAAGGACACCAGGGACAAAACTGTAGACCTGCACAAAGCTGGGATGGACTACAGGACAACAGGCAAGCAGCTTGGTAGAAGACAACAACTGTTATGATTATTTATTAGAAAGTGGAAGAAACACAAGATGACTCTGATGATTCTGAGAAAGCTCAGAACTACACAGGAGGACCTGGTCAATGACCTGAAGAGAGCTGTGACCACAGTCACAAAGATTACATTAGTAACACATGATGCTGTCATGGTTTAAAACCCTGCAGGGCAGCGAGGTCTCCCTGCTCAAGCCAGCACATGTCCAGGCCCATTTGAAGTTCATCAGTGACCATCTGGATGATCCAGAGGAGGCATGGGAGAAGGCCATGTGGTCAGATGAAACCAGAATAGAGCTTTTTGGAATCAACTCCACTTACCATATTTAGTGGATGAGAACAACCCCAAGAAAACCATCCCAGCCGTGAAGCATGGGGGTGGAAACATCATACTCTGGGGGTGGTCTTCTGCAAAGGGGACAGGACGACTGCACTGTATTGAAGGGAGGATGGATGGGGTCATGTATTGCGACATTTTGGCAAACAACCTCCTTCCCTCAGTAAGAGCATTGAAGATGGGTCATGGCTGGGTCTTCCAGCATGACAATGACCCCAAACACAGCCAGGGCAGCTAAGGAGGGGCTCCGTAAGAAGCATTTCAAGGTCCTGGAGTGGCCTGGCCAGTCTCCAGACCTGAACTCAATAGAAAATCTTTGGAGGGAGCTGAAACTCCAAACCTGAAAGATCTAGAGAGGATCTGTATGGAGGAGTGGACCAAAATCCCTGCTGCAGTGTGTGCAAACCTGGTGAAAAACTACAGGAAACATTTGACCTCTGTAACTGCAAACAAAGGCTACTGTACCACATATTAACATTGATTTTTCACAGGTGTTCAAATACTTATTTGCAGCAGTAACATACAAATAAATTATTAAAAAAATCATACATTGTGATTTCCATATTTTTTTTTTTAGATTATGTCTCTCACAGTGGACATGCACCTAAGATAAAAATTTCAGACCCCTCCATGATTTTAAGTGGGAGAACTTGCAAAAATCACAGGGTGTTCAAATACTTACTTTCCTCACTGTAAGTGTCTCTGCGATTCTGGATCTTGCCATTATTTGTAATTGTTGGAGGCTGTGTACATTCAAACAGCCTGATTCTTTCACTGGTTTGCCTGCGTGCTGTCGAGCAATGAGTGTCGCTACGGCTGTCTGAATGCAGTTGGGCAACGCGTGTCGCAATAGTCACCTGCGTGCTGTAGGGCAACGTGGATGGCAGTGTATATTTCAGATACAACGCACAGAACAGAATGCCTCATTTCTTAGTAACTTGGACACATTTGCATGTAAAGTAAAACAGTATTCAGTGAAGGTTTTACTCAAGAGGGTTAGCACTTTATAACACAAGCTGCAAAAAGCCATTCAGAAATGAAAAACAAACAAAGAGTTCTGTGGTTCCTTTGGGCAGAAAGTGCTTACCCAGTTGTTCTCCTCAGAGAACTTCAGATAATCCGACAACACCGTGCTTCATTTATCTCAGAAAGAGCCATAGGAAAAGCAGCAGACATGCAGAGTCCCAGTGTAGGAACTTTAAGTACCTTCCAGCTGAACCAGAACCCAAGTGTTCCCATACAACTCTATTCCTGGTTTTCTGCTTTAGAAGTTCTCAGCTTAAAATAAACCATTTTACCAGTGAGATGAATAATACTGGGCTTTGTAGCATTAAGCCCTGGTCCCATTGAATAATGAAGGATGAATAATGAGCCACGTGGAATTTTTTTTTTTTTTTTTTTGTACGAGTCCAGTTATTCAACACTTGTGGGAGAATAATGGCTCTGAGTATCAGGCCGGATGGTTAGGAATTGTTTGACACAACTGCATGGCTCAAACAAACAGCTCTGATTGTAAAAAGGCTTTACTTGGGCGGATAGCAGAGGTCAGTACACAAGTAGGCAGTCCAGAAAAAACAGCAGTACAAGAAGCATCAGGCTTAAGGTGTGGTTGTAGTAACAGACTGAAGGTCAGGAACACACAAGGAGGCAGGCAGGACGAAGGAACGCAGGTACAGAGCTGAAAAGTGGCACAAGGCACAACAATCTGGCGAAGGACTAACAAACTCAGTGATCGTATATAACCCCAGGTGATGAGCAGCAAATCAGGAACAGGTGTGCATGGAAAGCACCAGAATAAGGGTGTGGCCAGAGAGGGAGAGAAACACCCACCACCAAGAACCAAGAGACAGATGAGGGATAGCGACAGGAAGACCCAAGCAGGAAAACCCAGCAAGAGAATAACCATACAAAACCAATGACTGAGCAAAAATAACAAACAGACCAGAGAACATAAAAAGAGATAACTAAACAACCTCAAACCCTGACACTGAGAGACTCTTAGAAGCAGAATATTCGGCTAATGAGGCGTGGCTCTAATTTCAAGAAGTTCAAAATTTAGCAACAACAGTGTGGGGCAGTTTGTGTACAAGGACAAATGAGGATTTTAGAGGCATGTTTATTGTGAGGACGAGGCTGTTAAAAGACCATTAAATGAGCACCTGGCTTCTATGAGGACAGGCTATTTTGGCTCTGCCTCTTGCGCACTTTGTGCGCTGGAAGCTGTATATAAAATAAGAATTTTGTAGCGGATTAATCATTTTCTGTCAGAGCTTGGCAATTGAAAATACCTCTGATCACTTATGGAATCATGGAGGACTGCTTCATCTGGATCCTTTTTTCTGCTCTCTGTCTTGTGTTCTGAGTTGCAGAACATATTTGGAACAGCTTAAGTGGTAAATATTTGTAATGTTTTTATTGTAATAGCTTGGTAAAACAGTTGCATGTTCATTCCTTCTATATAAGCTGCTGTAAAGGTATATTTATGATAGATTTAACATCTTGTTATAATGGATTAGATGAGCTCTGCTGTTTGCGCACTGAGGCAATGACTCGCACTCAAGATTAGCATTTACGCAGAACGCCAGCTCACAAAAGAGTGATTCTGCAGACAATATAACAGATGAACACAAAGTTGAAAGTTGGATCACAGGTATCAAAATGAAACTAGCATTTATGCAGAATGCGAACATGAAAAAGAGCGATTTTGGAGACAATAACGGACAAACACAAAGTTAAACGTTGGATCACCGGTAAGCCGCGGAAGAAATAAAGCCGAAGATGCGCATTTAATGACTCTGGAACACATGTGAACTGCAGCCTACACAGGCTGGATTGTGCAGGAGTGTCTTTTTTTTTGGACTGCATTTAAAAAAATGTGACATCTTGAATATATGTTGTGAATTGAAAACCCACACTTTAAAGGGACCAAGTGTGGCAGGGGTGGAGGTTTCGACCAAACCCATGCCTAATTGTGCGCTAACGTTGCGTTACATGGCGCTTCATGGATCATATGTGGCGACACGAGCCATTTGAGGCTGGACGGGGCTCAAATGACAGGTCAGTCGTGGCTCATTAGAGGCTGATACATGGCACAAGTGAGGTACTTAGAGGCACATAGAGGCTTCTTCGTAGCGGATATGTGATAGATTTATACATGGATCATTATTCACATAATCACTGAAATTTCTTGCAAATCCATACGTGGCTCATTATTCATGGCTTTATTATTTGGTGAGACTGAGGCTTTAAGTGTCACCTCTTCACACCTTCCTCATCCTCCCTCACACTTAGCATGACTTCAAGCCCTTTTGTGACACATGTTAATAGATAGCAATGCTGCCATCACATTCTTTAGCCAGTGATTTAAATATGCCAATTCATGCATCCATTATCTGCAGCCATGTATCCTGTTAAAAGACTTGTTGAGAGACCAAGGTTGTCCCAGGGCCATGGGTGGACTGGCCATCTGGACATTCTGGAACAGTCTGAGAGCTGTCAGCCTGTCTAGTTCATCAACTGCAATGTGTGAAATTAAGGTCATAGTCACATGAGGCACTCTGGACCACTCCTGGCATGATCCAGCCCCAACATCCAATTCATTTGACTACTGTGAGGGCTCTGGGCTGTGGCCAGGGCCGGCCCACTGGCGAGTGCCTGATACAGTCTTTTGCGGTCCAGCTGGACTCGGGCATGACCATGTGTAGTGTACACAAAAACTACCGGAGCACAGAACTTCAGACATCCTGTCACTGACACCATGGGTCAGTTTAACAATGGCTACTAATATGTGTTTAAAGGAAGAGTATGTTAAGGGCGTGTTGAAGGTTAAGTGAGTGTCTGACAGGGTGATGAGTGTGAAGTTGGAAATTGAAGGGGTGATGATGGATATCATCAGTGGATTTGCCCCACAGTTAGGTGGTGAGATGAAGGAGAAAGAAGATTTCTGGAGTGAGTTAGATGAGGTGGTGGAGAGTGTGCCCAAGCATGAAAGAGTGGTGATAGGAGTGGACTTCAGTGGGTATGTTTTTTTTCTGATCATTTTTTTTTTATTGAAAAATGTAATATACATATATATAGCTTTTTCCTCCCCCGCTTTCTTTTCCACATAGTGGGCCTCATGTATCAATGTTGCGCACTTGTGGCATAAATTTACGGCATAAACTTGAAATACACCAAAGTCGCCGTGACATGTATCAAGCAGTGCGCACCTGCCCATTTCTGGCGTACGCCTGACGTGATCTTGATAAATGTGGCAGGTGTAAACGATCGTAATTATAATAAACACGCCCATAAATATTCAGACTCCGCTTCAGACACACCCTCATTTTACGACATGGAAGCCGGGAAGACGGCAATGAAAAAGAACTCCACCAATCACGACGCGTGCCAGTAGAGTGTCAAAAGTGGCCGTCGTATTAATTGTTTTATAGTATATAATCAATAAAGTGTTACAGTGGTCCGTCATTAATCGCTGGAGTTATGTTCTAAAAAATAGCCCATAATACGCGAAACCGCGACGTAGTCAGCGTTATTTTTTGCAATTATTATAGATGTTTCAAAGCTGTAAAACCCCTCACTACACAGTTTATACACTTTCTCAATCAGGCATGAACATTTTCTCACTTTTCTCTCGTGTGTAAACACTCTCAAAGTTCAAACCTTAGTAGGAAAATAATACCAAACTGTTTTCAGGCCCAGACATTTGTTTGAGAAATAAAAATAGAACGTTTTCCTATAAATAATTATGATGGCTTTTAGAACTAACGAATTAATTTTAACGATCAACGAACGAGGTCGGACACATAAGAAATTATTAATAGTGACTGACCAGTATTTCACAGATCGCTCCTCTGTGTCCTGACGCTGCGCCTTTTCCCACTCACATCTTGCTGCAGCAGGTGTTTGTTTCCGTGTGGCAAACACAGTTATGAGTAGTTGTTGGCGCTCTTTTCTCTTCTGAGCAACAAGATTCTTATAAACAGATACGCAGAACACAGAACACTGTAAAAAAAAAAAAAAAAAAAGCATGCAAAATTGGACTAAATACACCGCGAGACTCCGAGGCCACGACAGGTGAACGGCATTATAGCGAGGGACCACTGTATTCTCTTTTCACATGTCAATAATTCTTGACATGTGGATATTTGCTCGCTCAATTAATAAGACATGCCTAACCTGTCAGATTGCTTTATTTTTTAAATGTTTTTCTGTATTTATTTTATTGTGACAACCGAATGGAGATGACAAAACCTGGTTGCAGCACGGGCGAATTAAGGGAATGATGAAAATGACGAAACTACAGTTATTATCAATTTCAGATTCTAAAACAATCACACCACATGAAGTTAAGCTCAGCGCTGCTCTGGCTCCAGGCTCGAAGTCTGGAGCCAGAGCGCTGACAGCGCTGACTGCAAAGACAGCGCTGTGTCCACAGATCGTGCGCCATAACAATCCCACAAAGGCGGGATTTGTATTGATTATTATGTAGTATAATCAGGAAAGTGTTATTTATGTAACATATACATTGATTTGTATAATGGCAGTGTTTATCATGTTGATCATCTTCATTTTTATATGGATTCCAGCGCTGGTTCATTTTGGTGTATAATTTACGCCACCTCTCGACCTGGTGTATATTTTCAGTGCAGCATACGCCAACGACCACACTGATAAATGCCAAGTAGCGCAGCCGTTTTGGCGTACACCCCATATACGCTCAAATATCGCCGTACGCAACGTTGATACATGAGGCCCAGTGACTGCAAACAGGAACCGTCATTTCCACATTTGTAGGGACATAATATTAGAACCCATATAACCCCCACCCCCTCCCTAAGGCGACTCCCCATGAACCCCCCCAGGATCTCTTTCCCCAATAAATGTGTAACATAAATATAGCGAGGATCCGCCCCATCCTGTCTGTGGCTGATGCTGAGACCCTGATTCATGCTTTTGTTTCTTCTAGATTAGATTATTGTAATGTTCTATTTTCAGGGTTACCGCAGTCCAGCATTAGGGGTCTTCAGCTGGTTCAGAACGCTGCTGCCAGACTTTTGACACGTAGCAGAAGGTCTGAACATATCACACCCATTTTGGCATCTTTGCACTGACTCCCTGTCTCTGTGAGAGCAGATTATAAGGTTTTGTTGACTTATAAAGTTGTTCATGGACTGGCGCCATCTTATCTGGCTGATCTGGTGGAACTTTATGTGCCGACCCGGGCTTTGCGGTCGCAGGATACAGGAGTTCTCTGTGTTCCCAGGGTGAAGAAGTCAGCAGGTCAAAGAGCCTTTTCTTATCATGCACCCACCCTGTGGAACAGTCTTCCTGCGATTGTGAGGCAGTCAGAGTCCGTGGACATTTTTAAGTCAAGACTGAAAACCTATTTTTATTCTTTTTCTTATGAATAGTTTTTATTTTTTATCTGTTTTATTCTTTTACTAATTATGTATTTGAAATTTTTTATACATTTTGAATTTATTTATTTATTTAAATTTTATGATGAATTGCTCCATGTAAGGCGCCTTGAGATGGCTTTTACTTTGATTTGGCACATTATAAGGTAATTAAATTGAAATTGTGAAGGTCAGCCATGCTGCACCCTTTCTTTAACTAAACTGTGTGCTGCCTCCCAGGCCTGCAGAGTCACTTGTTTGGCTCCATGCATACGGGTGCTGCAACAGACCACTCCATCAGGACAATTTCAAGAAATGAATTGGCCCACTGCATGTCAAGCCAGGGAATGTGGCGGTTTCCACCTGAGGGCCAGCATCTTCTTGGCTGCTGTGAGAGTGACCCATAGAAAATTAACACGAGCCAAGGCCATGCTAAGGGACATCCATTTTAATTATTTTTATTTGGGCTTGAAATGAATTTGGAAGATTTGATCAACGCTCAAAATCCTTCTCTATTTGATTGTATATACCTTGTGTCAGGGTTTGATATTATGTCTGGTTTTCTGTTTTGTTTTTGGTCCATTTTGTTTTTTGTTTTTGTTTTTGCTCATACATTGCTTTTTGGTGTGTTCATTTTCTTGTTAGGGTTTTTCTGCTTGGGTCTGTCTGTTGCTGTCTCTCCTCTTTGTCCATTGGTTCTTGGTGAGGAGTGCCTCTCTCTCTCTCTCTCTCTCTCTCTCGCTTGCGCTCTCTCTTTCTCTCTCTCTCTCTCGGTTGTTTTTTGCCAGATTAATGCACCTTGTGCCTTCTCTCCAGCTCTCTATCTTGTGTTCTATAGTCCTGCGTGCCTTGTTGTGTTCTCGACCTCCTGCCTGTTTGTTCTGACTTTGCCTAAGCCTGATGATTATTGTACTGCTGCTGTGTTTTTTGCACTGCCGGGAAGGCAGTGCAAAAAAACAAAA
The DNA here is from genome assembly GCF_902500255.1 of Thalassophryne amazonica. Lineage (NCBI taxonomy): Eukaryota > Metazoa > Chordata > Actinopteri > Batrachoidiformes > Batrachoididae > Thalassophryne > Thalassophryne amazonica. Next base: position 17,727,350 of record NC_047104.1, read on the forward strand.
ACCACTGCTATCCTCACCACTAAAGTCTTTCTACAACCAGAGCTGTTTGTGTGAGCCTCGCATTTGTGTCTTAACAAACCCACCTGTCAGATCAATCTGGCCAGCGATGGACACAGCAGGCTAAGACCCGTTCCAGCTGGCAGTATGCCATCACAGTCAGCAGCTCACCCAACAGGAAGACCAGCTCTCTACGCTTGCTAAACGTCAGGATGCATTCATGTCGTCTGTCAGCACACAGTTGAGCCAACTACTGACTAGACTCGATTCTCAGGCTACATCGAACGCGGCCACTGGTAAGCCCAACATACCACCACCGGGGCCGTCAGCAGCCTCGCTGTCTTCCGAACTTGCGCCTGTAGTTTACAACCAGTTGTCACGTCCTGAATGCTTCTCAGGCAACACCAGTGACGTCAGACCTTTTATCACTCAGTGTGACTTACATTTTGAGTCATCTATGTTTCCGTCCAATAGAACAAAGATAGCATAGATAATAACTCACCTGTCTGGTTGAGCAGCTGCATGGGCAACAGCTGAGTGGGGTCAATCAATCAATCAATCAATCAATTTTTTTTTATATAGCGCCAAATCACAACAAACAGTTGCCCCAAGGCGCTTTATATTGTAAGGCAAGGCCATACAATAATTATGTAAAACCCCAACGGTCAAAACGACCCCCTGTGAGCAAGCACTTGGCTACAGTGGGAAGGAAAAACTCCCTTTTAACAGGAAGAAACCTCCAGCAGAACCAGGCTCAGGGAGGGGCAGTCTTCTGCTGGGACTGGTTGGGGCTGAGGGAGAATCAATCCATCCGTCAATCATCCATCTGTGCTTCTCTCCTGGTGTTCACCACAGCTCTCCAGTAAGCATTCCAGCACTTGGCTCCAGGATGTGAAGCAGCACGCTCTCTCATGAGGCTAAAGCGGCCGATTCACCGACTGTGCCACTGACATCTGTATCCTGGCAGCGAAAATTCAATGGAACCCTGCCGCACTACTCAACATCTTCCAGCGCCTGTCGACCGATATCCAGGATCAACTCATCGTTATGGACTTCCCGGGGGACCTGGACAAGCTGATTGCGCTGGCCATCCGCACCGACAAGCGTCTGTTAGACCGTCCTAGCTGTGGGAGTCGTTATCCAGATCACCGATCAGCCATTCCACGTCCTCCACTCACGCTCGGCCTGATACATTTCTGCACAGCACAGAAGAGCCCATGCTAGTCAGAGCGACAGCGCCGCTATGAGGACGGCCTCTGCTTTTACTGTGGACAGTCAGGACATTTAATAGCCAATTGTCAGGGCAGGGGTGCCACCGCACGGTCAAGATCAGAGTAAGGGTGAGTCTCAGTTCCATTTCCTCTGTTCCGGCTCAAAATATTATCCCAGCCAATTTAATTTCTGATCACTCCACCATTGCTGTTTTGGCTTTTATTGATTCCGGTTCTGATGCCAATTTGATTTTGTCTTCTTTTGTCAGGTCCATTCACCTTAAGACGTATAGATTTTTACGCCCTCTGGTGGTACGTGCTGTGGATGGCCACATACTGGGCCGAATTACTCACCGCATTCAGTCGCTCAAATTGTTTATTTCTCACATGTGAGGTAATCAATCAGTTTTCACGTAATGGAAAATATGACTCACTCGATCATTCTGGGGCACCCCTGTCTACAATGACACGGGCCTAATTTCAATTGGTTTAAGGCCAAAATTACTGGAGCCCAGCCTGTAATAAATTATGTTTGCTGAAACCTGAATGCACCCCGCAGAGTTTCAATCTGGATCATTCAATCCAGATCTTTCAATCCGGAGTGCTACCATGACCTCGCAGCTGTTTTTAGTAAGGCTAAAGCTAAATCATTACCTCCTCATCGAGAGTATGATTGCACAATTGAGCTTCTCCCCAGGGCAAGCCTGCCACATGGAAAACTCTTTTCTCTGTCGGCACCTGAGCGCCACACAATGAATGAGTACATCCAGGAGTCCATGACAGCCAGTTTGATTCAGCCATTGTCTTTGCCCACAGAGGTGGGGTTCTTCTTTGTTGAGAAGAAAGATAAATCTCGCTGTCCCTGCACTGAATACCACAGTCTTAATGACATCACAGTGAAGATTTCCTATCCATTACCATTAATCTCCTCTGCTTTTGAATTGTTAGATGGTGCTACAGTTTTCACCAAACTCGGATCACATGTCATTTGATTTGAATAAGGGAAGGTGACAAATGGAAAACGGCCTTTAACATGGCTTCCGGACACTATGAGTACCTAGTGATCCCGTTTAGACTCATGAACGCACCTGTCGTGTTCCAAATCTAGTTCACCACATGTTACGGGAATATGTGAACAAAATCCCCTGATCTGGCAACACACACCCGACACGTTCATACCGTTTGACAAACGCTGCTACAAAATGACCTTTTTGTAAAGGCAGAGAAGTGCGAGTTCCATAGACCCACTGTGTCCTTTCTAGGATTTGTTATCTTGGAAGGGGAAGTTAGGATGGATCCTGAGAAAGTTTCAGCGATGCGTGACTGGGTCATTCCTACATCTCGCAAAGAAGTATAGCAGTTTCTTGTTTTTGCTAATTTCTACTGAAAGTTTATTCATAACTTCAGTACAGTCGTAGCTCCTCTACATGTTGTCACCTCGTTTCACCATCTGTTCGTTTGGACGCTGGACTGCAATGAGGTGTTTGGAGTCCCGAAGAATTGCTTCACCGCGGCCCCCATGCTGCTCCTTCCTGACCCCACTCATCAGTTTGTGTTGGAAGTCAATGCCTCTAATGTGCTCCACCGGCTCCACCGCGACGCGCGGAACTCCGCTCCTCTTTCCATGACAAAAACTCCTGTAACAGTGGAATGTGCCGTTCATTTCTAAACTGGACACTGTCTTGATCCAGTATGTCGTCTGACTAGCACAGGAATTGTGAAAAGACGTGGACATCGGCACTTTTTTGGCACATTGAGACAGACGTGCGGAGGAGTTCCGCGCATCGCGGTGGAGCCGCATGGCGCAAAGCAACGCCGTGATGAAGCCTCACAGGACATGTTGGGGCATGTCCAGCTCATGCTCAATTTCTCGGATAATCACACGACTGAAAAGCAACCGACAGCCGTCTGAAATCCACCTGAAAGCCGTCCTGTGAGACCAACACGGAGGTGGTTTTGTGCCACGTAATGAACGGCTCCATGGCGCGTCCTTCCGCTTTTCTTTCCATGAAAAAAACTCCTGTAACAGTGGAATGTGCCGAAAAAGTGCTGATGTCCACGCCTTCTGCCTTTTTGTGAAAGTCAGACGACGTCCCGGATCAACAAAGCCTTCACGTTGGAAATGATCTGGTTGTTCCAGCGGGGTTGGAGCCTGTCAAGCGCGGCGCACTCCGATCAGTTGTGGGTGGTCTTTAAACCGTCTGGATCACTCTTTAATCTGTGTAATCCCCATAAAATCGTCCCTGAAAGCCATATTAATTTTCCGAACGGTGTCCACCTGGAGGTCTCTCACAGTTTCTGGAAAAAAATTGATACAGCAAAGCTCCAAATCGTTCAGACATTTATTCGCAATAAAAAAACGACGAGAGGGCTGGACCAGTGCTCACACAAAGCCTGCTCACAGGCGAATGACGCAACCGACAGGTGTGAAAAAACTCACCCATGTCCACGAAGGTTCAAGCTTGGCTGATGCAATCACACGTGATTCAAATCCATATGGTTTTTGGAAAAAATTAAAAGGTCGGATACTTTTCTCACAGACCTCATATGCTCTATGTGGAAGAACGATTTAATTCATGTGACTTTTTGTGTGTATAAGAGCACTGGCTATATGAATCTCAGTTTCACCGATTCGATAAGATTGCCTTGTGCCCTCTTGACTTTGCTGCCAGTAGTGCTATGGGTCCCAGTGTACTGAGAAGTGGATTGTCTGCATGGTGGTACCACATCATCTGGAGGAGCGATATCTGCCACAAGGTTACAAGTGCGGAGACCACCTCGTCAAGACTTTCAGCTGTCAAGGTAAAACTTGATGGTGATGTGATTTGCTGTGCACAGTTTACATGCCCAGTGACTTGAGAACTTATGGTGCTAACTTGAGTATTATGTAGGACGTTTTAGCTGAAGTCTCAACTTTGTTTCGTGAACATAATGCACATTATTTAGCCATTGTCAGGGACAATGGCTTTACAAGTGAAATGATCAATTTTTGTGATTCTGAAGTGCTTGTTCCTTGTATCAAGAGTCTCCGTTGGACTGTTTGGTATTCTTTTGAAAATAGTACTGGTGCTAGATCACTTATTGATCATTCTACTGTCAGTAATAATTTGCTTGAGTGCCTTACAAAATACTATACATGTGATTCTGTTAATAATTCTTCTGATCACTTAGCCATTGTTTCTCAATTTGATATCAGGTGATGAGTATGTAAGCTCTCACAGCAAAGGTAAATGTTCAAGTGTTTCTTGGTACAAAGCAAAACTCTGATATTGAGCAGTACAAGGATGCATTAGATGAACTACTTGATAGTGTTGTTGTACCTGAGGAGGCACTTCAATGTAGAGATGTTATCTGTAAGCAGCATACCACTGAGTTAGAAAACGTTTACAATGATATTATCAATCACTGTTGTATTGAAGCTGTTAAGAGAGCTTTATCTGTTTGTAAAGGTGGTAGACAGGGTAACAATGATGTTGTACCTGGTTGGATTGAATATGTGGCTCCTAAAAAGGAGCTAGCAATGTTTCATCACTGTCAGTGGAAAAGTGCAGGAAGTCCTAATTCTGGTACACTCTTTGAGGCTATAAAACTGTCGAGAAAGGAGTATCATCTTGCTGTTAAAAGAGTTAAGGAGAAAGAAGATGTTATTGGATCGGAGAGAATGGCCCAGCCCATTGAGAAAAGTCAACATCGGTATCTGTGGAATGAGGTTAGAAAATTCAAAGGCAAAAATAAAGCTTTGCCTTTGTCAGTCGATAGTGTTAAAGGTGAACAGGATATTGCAAACCTCTTTGCTAACAAATATGACCAGCTGTATAACAGTGTATTGTTTGATAAAGTGAGAATGAGTACCATTAACAGATGTATTAATGTTAAGGTACAGAGCTTGTCCAAGGACAATACTATGCTGAGTTTGTTTAGTCAAGATGAGATTGTTAAAGCTATTCATAACTTTAAAAAATATAAATCTCATGGTAGAATTGGTTTATTTTCTGATCATATTATAAATGGTACCACCAAAGTCTATAGTTTACTTTTGCGCTTATTTAATGCTATGCTTATTCATGGGGTGTCACTATCTGATATGCTCTGCAGTGTTATGTTACCAATTCCTAAAAATAAGCGCATATGTAGCTGATAACATCACGTGACATACAAGTGATGTTATCAGTTAATTTTCATGCTATATGCCTACAAAGTGCATTATGTAAGGTATTTGATGTACTTGTGCTTAGAAGAGAGCAACAGAAACTCTGTACAAGTAATCTTCAGTTTGGTTTCAAATGTAAACACTCTACAGCACTCGCAGCCTCTGTTATATTCGAGACTATAGGTTATTACATCAATAACGGTGGCGTAGTTTACGGATTGTCGCCACTAAGGCATTTGATAGAATTAAATATGCTCGGCTTTTCCACCTTCTGTTGGATAAAAATGTAAAACCACTTTACATCAGACTTAATAAAACTCTGTATATTAAGCAAAGAATGTGTGTTAGGTATGGTAATGTTTTCTCTGAGTGGTTTTGAGACAGTAATGGTGTGAAGCAAGGTTGATTCCTTGGCCCAACTTTGTTCTCTGTTTATCTAGATGGTATGCTTAACCAGTTAGAAGCTGGTGGGTCTGGCTGCTATGTAGGCAGTACATTCTGTGGAGCAGTAGGATATGCTGATGATGTAATTTTATTGTCACCTTGTCAGGCTGCAGTGTGTCACATGATATCAATTTGTGAGCAATATGCTGATAATATTTGTATAACATTCAATGGTACCAAGAGTAAGAGTATCACTTTTCATAATAATTCTTTTGATTTAGCTTCTGATCCTGGGTTTTTGGTTAATGGTGAGACATGGTCAGCCATGTACAAATGTTAGATTATTTAGGGTAAAAAAAATTGATACCAACAGGAGTAATCCAATGGTGCAGAATATTGTCAGTAATTTCAGTTGTAAATTGAATGCATTTATTGGTGATTTAAATACAGTTACAGTTACATGCAAAATTTTGGGCACCCCTGATAATTTTCATGATTTTCCTTTATAAATAATCGGTTGTCTAGATCAGAAATTTCAGTTAAATATATCATATAACAGATGAACACACTAATTTTTGAGAAGTGGAATGAAGTTTCTAGTATTTACAGGAAGTGTGCAATAATTATTTAAACAAAATTGGGCAGGTGCATAAATTTGGGCACCCTTTTCATGTTATTGATTTGAATACATTTAGCACTAATTATTGAAACACAAAATTGGTTTGGTAAGCTCATTGACCCTTGACCTCCTTACACAGGTGAATCCAATCATGAGAAAGGGTATTTAAGGTGGCCATTTGCAAATGTTTCCCCTCTTTGCATCTTTTCTAATGAGTGGCAACATGGGAGCCTCTAAACAACTCTCAAATAACCTGAAAACAAAGATTGTTCAACATCATGTAAACCATGATGTTTACATGATGGAAGGATACAAAAAGCTATCTCAGAGATTTCAGCTGTTAGTTTCCACTGTGAGGAACATAGTGTTGGAAATGGAAGACTACAGGCACAGTACTAGTAAAGGCCTGAAGTGGCAGGCCAAGAAAAATCTCATATAAGCTGAAGAGAAGGACAGTGAGAACAGTCATAGTCAACCCACAGACCTGCTCCAAAGACCTACAACATGATCTTGCTGCAGATAGTGTCTCTGTTCATCGTTCAACTATACAGCACACTTTGCACAAAGTAATGCTGTATGATGCTGTAATGCAGAGGAAGCCTTTTCTGCTTACACGCCACAGAGTCGCTTGAGGTATGCTAAAGCACATTTTGATATGCCAGCTTCATTTTGGAATAAGGTGCTGTGGACTGATGAAAATAAAAAATTGAGTTATTTGGACATAACAACGGGCTGAAAAAGAACACAGCATTCCAAGAAAAACACTTAATATCAACCGTAAAATTTGGAGGTGGTTCCATCATGCTGTGGGGCTGTGTGGCCAGTGCAGGTACTGAGAATCTTGTTACAGTTGAGGGTTGAAGTTGTGGGCTGAATCTTTCAACAAGACAACGACCCTAAACACTGCTCAAAATCTACTAAGGCATTCATGCAGAGGAACAAGTACAATGTTCTGGAATGGCCTTCTCAGTCCCCAGACCTGAATATTCTTAAAAATCTATGGTGTGATTTTAACAAACCTGAGATGTTTTGTAAAGAATGGTCCAAAATACCTTCATCCAGAATCCAGACTCTCATTGGAAGCTATAGGAAGCGTTTAGAGGCTGTTATTTCTGCAAAAGGAGGATCTTCTAAATACTGATGTATTTTTTTTCTGTTGGGATGCCCAAATTTATGCACCAGTCTAATTTTGTTTAAAGAATTATTACACACTTTTTGTAAATCCTATAAACTTTTAATTTCGCTTCTCAAATATCACTGTGTTTGTCTGCTATATGATATATTTAACTGAAATTGCTGATCCAAACAACCAATGATTTATAAAGGAAAATCATGAAAATCATCAGGGGTGCCCAAACTTTTGCATACAACTGTAACTCTGATATTAAGGGCAAACTGTTCAGTACATACTGTACAAGGTGGGGGTGTTGCTCTTATTTATAAATCTTGGTTTAGCTTATTAGCTGTTGGGGGTCACAAATGTAACTGATTTGATCATCTGATTCTCTGCTCTGACCATGATGCTATGTATTGCCAAGGTCAGAAGAATAAAAATCAGCCGTATTACTTTGTCACTGTATATAGGCCCCCTGGCCCATACTCTGAATTCTTAGATGAATTTGGTGCGTTCATCTCTAACTTGTCAACCAGTGCAGATAACATTCTGATTATTGGTGACTTCAACATTGATATAAATAAGCTTTCCGATCCCCTCTGCAAATCATTTATGGAAATTGTGGATACATTAGGATTTCAGCAATGCATTTAGGACTCGACACACATTAGTGGAAATACCCTGGATTTGGTTCACGCACATGGTATTACTGTCACAAATATTGACATCGTGCCTCTTGTGTCGGTGGTCTCTGATCACTCACTTATTATGTTTATAGTTTTGCTGCTGTGTTTAGTGGAACAACAACCTTATTTATCACTGCAGTGACGCATCAACTCCTCAACTAAAACTGAACTCGAAACTAGACTGCCTGATATCTTAGCTTCACATCTGGAAAATGCCCAATCAGTAGACAGTCTTGTGGATAGTTTAAACTCAGTGCTCAAAACTACACTCGACATGATTGCGCCACCTTTATTAAAACCACACACCCCCAAAACACAATCAATTTGGTTCAATGATTACTTGCATGACCTCAAGCATACGGCAAGAGGTATATTCCTAAATGTTTCAAATCTGCAGTGATTAAACCATTACTTAAGAAATCCCTAGTGCAGTGTTTTTCAACCTTTTTTGAGTCGCGGCACCCTTTTTATATTTACAAAATCCTGCAGCACACCACCAACTAAAATAATATTATAATTCTATTACCTCTGGTTTTGCGCAAAACCCAATTATCGCAATAGAAAATTGATACAGAAAACATCGCATTTCGAAAATCCTCAAGCATTTTGCGCTCTGATCTCAAGTAGGGCTGTCACGATTAGAAATTTCTGGACACAATTAATTGTCAGACACATAATTGCGATTGACGAATATATTGTCTATTTTTTTTTTCTTTTTTTCCCCTTCTTTATATTCTACTGTTGTAGTATAATTACACAACTCTGGAAGAACGTTTGGCTTCTGTGAGTGGAGAAACTGGGAATGGTGCAACATTTTTATTTTTATCTTCATTTTACATACAGTCCCAACTTTTTCTGATTTGTGGTTGTTTCTGTTGCATTTCTGAAATTGTTTCTCCTCATCAGTCACGTTTTGTGCTTGAACACTACATTAAGCTCAAGACTGAACAAATAAATACCTTTGGAAAGTAACAGCTGTTAAAGTTCAGAGTTCTCACCTGTTTTTTGTGATCTGTGCGTCTGAACATTTTTTTTGTGTGTGTATCTCAGTTCATTCATATAGTCTCATTTTTTAAATATGTTTTTAAAGATATTTGACCGTTTATTTCATCTCATGATCTCATAAATTCAGCATACGACGCGCACATGGTGTGAACAGGACGGTAACGGCAGAATCACACCTTTAGAGAAAGTTCAGAGAGAAGTAAAAGCTTCACGTTTTCGTTTTGTTAACATGTTCACTCCATTTAAAATCCTCTCTCTGCTCCGCGCTCGCTGCGCACTGAACGTGTCGCGCCTGCATTCAGGAATCTCCCTCACCCACCCCCTCCCCTCCCTCACCCTCCCCTCCCTCACCCACCCCCTCCCCTCCCTCACCCTCCCCTCCCTCACCCACCCCCTCCCCTCCCTTGCAGTCTGCAGCCTGTTAACTCCGCGCGCGCGCGCACACAGGCACAGACACACACACCGACAGCTCCGCATTTTAGACGGCTTTTGAAGGAGACGGCACTGTTTTAATTGGCCGTCAGCCTCCTTGTTATTGTCCCGCCTTAAGACGAGAGCGAGGCTGCAGCACAATGACGTCAGATTCTGAGTCGTTTTATGCTTTGTGGATAAAATAAATAATTCACGGTAATCGCGAATATGAAAAATACCCACGGCACCCCTGACGATCGATCACGGCACCCTAGGGTGCCGCGGCACCCCGGTTGAGAATCACTGCCCTAGTGTATAGAAAAACTATAGGCCGATATCAAATCTATCATTTTGCTTTAAAATTCTGGAAAAAGTGGTTTCATGGCAGCTTGTGGACCACCTTACTGAGAATAATCTTTTTGAGCCACTGCAGTTTTGCTTTTAGAAAATATCATTCCACAGAGAGAGCTCTCACTAAAGTGGTGAATGATCTTCTGCTTGCAATGGATTCAGATACCACTACGGTTCTGGTGCTGTTGGATCTCAGTGCTGCTTTTGATACCGTGGATCATCATATTCTACTCGATAGGCTGTAGAATCTTTTTGGGATTACTGGGAGTGCCCTTGCATGGTTGACGTCATGCCTGACGAGTCGTTCTCACTGTATTTTGTACAGTAACACTACCTCTAACCTTATTGACATGAAGCTTGGGGTTCCACAGGGGTCTGTCTTAGGCACCCTGCTTTTCTCCCTTTCACTGCTATGCTGATGATACTCAGTTATACATGCCGTTAACTGTTGGTAATCTCATCCACATAAATCCTTAGAAGGTTGCCTTGCATCAGTGGATGCAAGGCTGGATGTCAACAAGTTCCTACTTTCAAAGTCTGATAAGACTGAAATGATGGTTCTTGATCCAGTGAGACATCAGCATCAATTTGACCAGCTAACGCTTAGCCTAGGTTCGTGTGTCATACATCACACTGACAAAGTGAGGAACCTTACGGTAATTTTTGATCCTATGCTGTCCTTTGACCTCCACATTAGAGATATTACAAAGACTGCTTTATTCCACCTGCAAAATGTAATGAAGATTCATCCTATCTTGTCAAAGGCTAATGCTGAGACCCTACTTCATGCATTTGCTAACAAGTGATGTTGCAGTGATGAAGTTGCACAGGTGATGTCGCAGTGATGAAGTTGCACAGGTGACGTTTACCCATGACTAAGACGAGACGATGATGAGACGGCACTAATGTTCTAAACACTGATTAAAACTGTGTAAATGTGCGTTATTGTTGACGAATAAAAAGGAGACGAAATTGTTTTGCAATAAATAAAAAAAAAAACTCCCTCCTCATTTTTGTCTACTATACAAGAAGAAATGCAACATCCAGTCCAGCTGTCATGTGTTTGTGCCAGCAGTTATTTTACTGTACTGTACGCTACGTTATGTATCATCTCGCTGTGCCCACTGATAGTTTTAGTTTAACATATTATGGCTACGATACAAGGTTCTCACCAGCATTATAACAGCGTAACGGTCTGTTACGTTGTTATAATAAAATATTACACTGCAGTTGGACCATTACGTTGTTTTTGAGGGTGTGTAAGGGGAAAATAATCATTTCTTTGTGTTGATTGTGGACTTGCTGGTTCTGATCAGAAGCACCGTGTCCACAATTAAAGATGTTGGTCGTGACTCACCTTTTCTGCTGATTAAAGTCTAAACAGGACTTTTTTTCTGTGAGAATCGTCCACCACTTCACACAGACAGTTTTTAATTCGTTTGTCATTAACGTGCCTTTTTTGTGGGGCAGCCAACGACACGGTTCTCTGTTGTGGACTGGAACATTAATATCTCCCGCTTCTCTGGTTCATAAACTAAAGTTAGTGTCCCTCATGAAACTAGTAGTAATAATAATAATAATAATGATAATATCATCTGCTCCGTGTCTGTGTGTGTTGTGGGATTTTCTGTGGCTCTCTGTCGAGTAAAGGTGGAAGGAAGTTATTGATTCATTCAGGGATCAATAACTTCAAAGCGAATTGCCATTTTAAATCAAATGACACCTCTTTCCAAATGTTGTAAAACAGACAGCATACTACAACGGACCAAAGCTGTTTTTCCCCAAAATGAGACATCCGCCGTTCCATCAGGGAGAACTTATCCCTCTGTCAAAGTCTCAGCACTCCAGGCGGGAGTATTGTAGGGGAGATCGGGGCAAAGTAACATTTTACCTTTATATCCCTCTGAATCTGCTCGGCTGTAAGAGTCGTTTTATTTAACACAATTTTTATTTTATTTTATTTTGTTGGAGTTTCTATAATAAATATAAAACATCAGAACAAGTGCATCATTTGTAAATGTGTACTGAATCAACAAAGAAGACAATTTTAGCAAAGTTGCATTGAAGATTCATCCATTCAATTCATTCAAGATGTTTGTTATTCCACACACTTAAACAATATTTCAGTTGTGGAACAAAAGTCAAGTGGAATGAATAACCAAAAATGATCTCTGAAATAAATGGAAAAAGACTAAAATGTTTTGACTAAAATTTGACTAAAATACCTTTAGTTCTTGTTTGACTAAAACTAGACTAAAATGTTGAGATTTTTAGTCGACTAAAATGTGACTAAGACTAAGAATGAACTTTGACACAAGACTAAGACTAAATTGAAAAATAGGTGACAGAATTAACACTATACCACATGCACAGCGACTCCTGCTGGCCGCCGTCACACTTGCTTTTGTGACAGCGGCCAGCAGGAGTCGTTGTGCATGTGTGTGTCAGTAAACTCTCACTCCCCCGACAGCCAAAGGACACTGTGGCAACAGAGGCCAGGGCCCAGGTGTTAGCCTTCTGGTCAGAGCCTCCACCTCCCATGCTGGAGATCGTGAGTTTGCGTCCTGAGGGGAAGCAACAGAATGAAGTGAGACACACAGCTTTCCATGTTGTGAACAGATTGAAGTCCTTGTTGGATGGATGGATGGATGGATGAGCTTTATTGTCATTGTCATTACAAGTGCAGCAACAATGATATTATGTCTACACTCAAATTGCCACAGACAAGATACAGCAATTAAGCCACAATTATTACTTGTTTACTGTAATAATGGCACACATCAGAATTAAGACAACACACATAAATTTGACATTGTTTATGTGCAGCACTAAACTTGAAACAGTCCGTTTTCCGAATTTCCGAACTGACTAAAGTGGAATTACCACTTTACTGTTGAGAACATGAAAGTGGTAATTCCAAAGTCGGTGTCGCAGATCCACCGGTCTCCCCTAAAAATTGGTCCCCCTGTCTTCACTGCTTAAAACTGCACTTCAGTCATCATCTATCTCAGTGACAGATATCTGAAACTTTTGTACAACAATCATTTCCATGTGAATTCAGCATTATTTCATCATAAAAGACAGGTGAGCGATCAGAGTCTGATTCTATGACTCGCTACACTCAAAGCGATCAAAGGGAATAATGTGATTATTAACCATGGGATGACAAAGTAAATCCTCTAACATCATTCTAAAGTCATTTTTAAGCAGACACGAAGTGATAATTTGGGAATCACTGCTGATGCTCTGAAATGATGCGTGTGCAGTGAAGGCAGGGGGATTGATTTTTAAGGGGGACTGTTCAGTCTGCGACACCAGTGCTGTTGCAGCTATTGTGTAGGAAGAAGAAATGTTCAAGCAGAAAGGACTGTGGAGTTCCGTGACGTGAAGCGACTGTCAGATCAAAGTTTTCTGCTGCCTGTTGGAGTGGGATATGATCTTCCCACAGGTGTGATAACTGCACATTCATTTACTGTGCTCAAAGATGTTTCATCTGACAGGAGGAGGTGAGGGTTTTTGGTGCAGCTTACCATCCTGTGTGGGAGTTGAAGCCACAGAGGTGAAAGATGAAACATACCATTCGAGGCAAAGCGTGCAATGGTACAAAACATATGGAACCAAATTTGCACATGAAATGCAACACAACACAAATGAGACAAATAATCCATCTCACATGACATACAAAGTACAAATCAAATGACAAGGATCCACTCAGCCGTTATTTAAAACATAATGAGGGAAGCTTTGTGTCTGCTTCAGTAACTTCCATCAAGGCATCAACAGCAACAAAGTACAGGGACTGAAGACCCGTATAGACTTGGCATTTCCTGCTACTGAATATTTGAAACTGCATAAGTAAGCAGGAAGACAATCTGTTGCAGTAAAGTGTGTGCATGCTCAGCAAACATTGTGAATAATCACACTCGCACATGCTGCTTTAGTGCCGGTGTGCTGCCGTTGGCCGTGACATGGGTTGTGCAGTCTTGGATGGTTTTTAGCAACATATCTGGGACACAGCAGCACTGCTGTTCAACAAGACTCCAGTTTAGCTGACGTTTTCATTGGTTTAATGTCTGTCTGAGGTTTTGAGATGTGTGCTGATGGTGGATTGTGGAATGTGTAATTTTAAGGCCCCACATTTAGGCATTCTGGATTGACCAGGGCAGGTAAAGAGTCATGTCTGGCAAGAAAGTCAACACCCCCACTTACCCCACTTGTAAGAAGAACTCGAACCTAACATTTTTATGGAGCTGTCACACTGTGGCACAGCTAATAAGAGTGACATAAGCGAGATGTCTCGCTGCCTTCTTGTCTTTGCTGAGAGGTGCACAAATGCAGTCCTGTGCTGTACAGTCCTAAAAATCCAACTCCCAAAGAACTGAAGTGCAAGCATGATTTGAAAGGATTTTAGAAAAAGGAGTTTGTTGGTTGTGACTCAGAATATGTGGGGAAAAACACCAGTTGTTTTTTGTGCAGTTTGTCGGTTTGTTGCAGGTTAGAGACCAAGAAGGATAGGATGGGGCCATTTTTTAAAGATGCCAACCAGTTCTTCTGCCCATGAGAATTGGAGCACCTCATGGGAACATGCACACGCACATTACCCATCGGACAGTAGAATGAATTTTACAGTATGATCATATCAACTACAAATTAGGGTGAAAAGCACTTGGCAGGGTGTGCCAAGTGCTTTTGGTGTCTAGGGTATGGCCAGCCTGTTGTTAGTGTTAATGAGCACGGTGGCAAATGAGGATGACGGGGAAACCCAACACTGCCACTGAGTTTTTGATAAAAGACGGAGAAACCCGACACTGTCACTGAGTTTTTGATAAAAGATGGGGAAACCCGACACTGTCACTGTGAGTTTTAGATAAAAGACGGGGAAACCTGACACTGTCACTGTGAGTTTTAGATAAAAGACGGGGAAACCTGACACTGTCACTGTGAGTTTTAGATAAAAGATGGGGAAACCCGACACCGTCACTGTGAGTTTTTGATAAAAGATGGGGAAACCCGACACCGTCACTGTGAGTTTTAGATTAAAAAAACAGGGAAACCCGACACTGTCACTGTGAGTTTTAGATAAAAGATGGGGAAACCCGACATGTCACTGAGTTTTTGATAAAAGACGAGGAAACCGACACTTCACTATGAGTTTTTGATAAAAGACAGGGAAACCAGACACTGTCACTGAGTTTTAGATAAAAGATGGGGAAACCCGACACTGTCACTGTGAGTTTTTGATAAAAAAAAAAAAATACAGGAAACCCGACACCGTCACTGTGAGTTTTTGATAAAAGATGCGGAAACCCGACAATGTCGCTGTGAGTTTTTGATAAAAGACGAGGAAACCCAACACGTCACTGTGAGTGTTTGATAAACAACCGGGAAACCCGACACTTCACTGTGAGTTTTTGATAAAAGACGAGGAAACCCAACACTGTCGCTGTGAGTTTTAGATAAAAGACGGGGAAACCCGACACTGTCGCTGTGAGTTTTTGATAAAAGACGGGGAAACCCGACACAGTCACTGTGAGTTTTTGATAAAAGACGGGAAAACCCCACACTGTCACTGTGAGTTTTTGATAAAAGATGGGGAAACCCGACACTGTCACTGTGAGTTTTTGATAAAAGACGAGGAAACCTGACACTTCACTGTGAGTTTTTGATAAAAGACGGGGAAACCCGACACTTCACGGTGAATTTTTGATAAAAGACGGGGAAACCCGACACTGTCACTGTGAGTTTCGGATAAAAGACGGAGAAACCCGACACTATCATTGTGAGTTTCAGATAAAAAAACAAGGAAACCCTACACTGTCACTGTGAGTTTTTGATAAAAGACGGGGAAACCCGACACTGTCACTTTGAGTTTTAGATAAAAGACGGGGAAACCTGACACTGTCACTGTGACTTTTAGATAAAAGATGGGGAAACCTGACACTTCACTGTGAGTTTTTGATAAAAGACGGGGAAACCTGACACTGTCATTGTGAGTTTAAGATAAAAAAAAATGGGGAAACCTGACACCGTCACTGTGAGTTTTAGATAAAAGACGGGGAAACCCGACACTGTCACGGTGAGTTTTTGATAAAAGAGGAGGAAACCCGACACGTCACTGTGAGTATTTGATAAACAACCGGGAAACCTGACACGTCACTGTGAGTGTTTGATAAAAGACGGGGAAACCCAACACGTCACTGTGAGTGTTTGATAAAAGACGAGGAAACCCGACAATGTCACTGTGCGTTTTTGATAAAAGAAGGGGAAACCCGACACCGTCACTGAGTTTTAGATAAAAAAAAAAAATGGGGAAACCCGACACTGTCACTGTGAGTTTTTGATAAAAGATGGGGAAACCCGACACTGTGAGTTTTAGATAAAAGATGGGGAAACCTGACACTGTCACTGTGAGTTTTAGATAAAAGATGGGGAAACCTGACACTGTCACTGTGAGTTTTTGATAAAAGACGGGGAAACCTGACACTTCACTGTGAGTTTTTGATAAAAGACGAGGAAACCTGACACTTCACTGTGAGTTTTTGATAAAAGACGGGGAAACCCGACACTTCACGGTGAGTTTTTGATAAAAGACGGGGAAACCCGACACTGTCATTGTGAGTTTCAGATAAAAAAACAAGGAAACCCGACACTGTCACTGTGAGTTTTGATAAAAGACGAGGAAACCCGACACTTCACTGTGAGTTTTTGATAAAAGACGGGGAAACCTGACACTGTCATTGTGAGTTTCAGATAAAAAAGCAAGGAAACCCGACACTGTCACTGTGAGCTTTTGATAAAAGATGGGGAAACCCGACACCGTCACTGAGTTTTAGATAAAAAAAAAATGGGGAAACCCGACACTTCACGGTGAGTTTTTGATAAAAGACGGGGAAACCTGACACTTCACGGTGAGTTTTTGATAAGACGGGAAAACCCGTCACTGTGAGTTCTTGATAATAGACACGGAAACCCGTCACTGTGAGTTTTAGATAAAAGACACGGAAACCCGACACCGTCACTGAGTTTTAGATAAAAGACGGGGAAACCCGACACTGTGAGTTTTAGATAAAAGATGGGCAAATCCGACACTGTCACTGTGAGTTTTTGATAAAAGAAGGGGAAACCCGACAATGTCACTGTGCGTTTTTGATAAAAGAAGGGGAAACCCGACACCGTCACTGAGTTTTAGATAAAAAAAAAAAAATGGGGAAACCCGACACTGTCACTGTGAGTTTTTGATAAAAGATGGGGAAACCCGACACTGTGAGTTTTAGATAAAAGATGGGGAAACCTGACACTGTCACTGTGAGTTTTTGCTAAAAGACGGGGAAACCTGACACTTCACTGTGAGTTTTTGATAAAAGACGAGGAAACCTGACACTTCACTGTGAGTTTTTGATAAAAGACGGGGAAACCCGACACTTCACGGTGAGTTTTTGATAAAAGACGGGGAAACCCGACACTGTCATTGTGAGTTTCAGATAAAAAAACAAGGAAACCCGACACTGTCACTGTGAGTTTTGATAAAAGACGAGGAAACCCGACACTTCACTGTGAGTTTTTGATAAAAGACGGGGAAACCTGACACTGTCATTGTGAGTTTCAGATAAAAAAGCAAGGAAACCCGACACTGTCACTGTGAGCTTTTGATAAAAGATGGGGAAACCCGACACCGTCACTGAGTTTTAGATAAAAAAAAAATGGGGAAACCCGACACTTCACGGTGAGTTTTTGATAAAAGACGGGGAAACCCGACACTTCACGGTGAGTTTTTGATAAGACGGGAAAACCCGTCACTGTGAGTTCTTGATAATAGACACGGAAACCCGTCACTGTGAGTTTTAGATAAAAGACACGGAAACCCGACACCGTCACTGAGTTTTAGATAAAAGACGGGGAAACCCGACACTGTGAGTTTTAGATAAAAGATGGGCAAATCCGACACTGTCACTGTGAGTTTTTGATAAAGGATGAGGAAACCTGACACTTCACTGTGAGTTTTTTATAAAAGACGGGGAAACCCGACACTTCACGGTGAGTTTTTGATAAAAGACGGGGAAACCCGACACTGTCACTGTGACTTTTAGATAAAAGACGGGGAAACCTGACACTGTCATTGTGAGATTCAGATAAAAAACAAGGAAACCCGACACTGTCATTGTGAGTTTTTGATAAAAGACGGGGAAACCCGACACCATCACTGTGAGTTTTTGATAAAAGATGGGGAAACCCGACACATCACTGAGTTTTAAATTTAAAAAAAATGGGGAAACCCGACACTGTCACTGTGAGTTTTAGATAAAAGACGGTGAAACCTGACACTGTCACTGTGAGTGTTTACTTCATGCTTGACCGCTTGACAGAACCCAAGTTAATTTAAACTCTTTCAGTCCAGTGTCTTTCACAGTGATGTCCCTGTTTCGGTAGTTAGCATGCTAACCTCTCCAAAAGATCTTTTGTAAATCATTTCAAATGTGTTATCTGGTTACAAAAACAGCATTTTTAGATTTAGATGTGTTTATTTCTTGCTAACCTTTACAGAGTATTAGAGGAAAAATGCCAAACATATTAGAGTTACAAAGAAATACAGTAACAGATGGCCAATAGACACATTTCAAGTGTGCATAATCTTTCTCTAGGTTGTTGTTGTCATACTTCAGTCTGGCGTGAAGGTGTCTGTTCTGCAGAAATCAAGTTTTTCTTGGTCTGTTCCAGTCCAGGGTTCCAGTGATTGTCTTCTTTGAGACTACAGTTCCTGTCTTGGCTAAGTCCTTCACTAGTGTCTTGGCAGTTGTTCTAGGACCTTCAGACGGGTCTCTCACTCATTTTGTTTTTGTTTTTAGAGTCTTTGAAATCCTTGTATTCCTGCACAGATATTCTGAGTATTTACTTTTGTGGTTTATGACAAGTCACAAAATCACAATTTTGTTTGAACGTGTTCAAAAACTTTACAGTCAGTCACTATGATGTACAATGCCACTATTGACATACTAAAGCATGCCCCCTTTGGGTATCTAACTAACTGGCAACCCAGCAGAAGAAAGCTACAGTGGGGCAAAAAAGTATTTAGTCAGTCCCTGATTGTGCAAGTTCTCCTACTTAGAAAGATGAGAGGTCTGTAATTTTCACCATAGGTACACTTCAACTGTGAGAGACAAAAAAAGGAAATCACATTGTAGGATTTTTAAAGAATGTATTTGTAAATTATGGTGGAAAATAAGTATTTGATCAATAATAAAAGTTCAACTCAATACTTTGTAACATAATCTTTGTTGGCAATTACAGAGGTCAAACATTTCCTGTAAGTCTTCACCAGGTTTGCACACACTGTAGCTGGTATTTTGGCCCATTCCTCCATGCAGATCTCCTCTAGAGCAGTGATGTTTTGGGGCTGTCGCTGGGCAACGTGGGCTTTCAACTCCCTCAACAAATTTTCTATGGGGTTGAGGTCTGGAGACTGGCTTGGCCACTCCAGGACCATTGAAATGCTTTTTACGGAGCCACTCCTTCGTTGCCTGAGCGGTGTGTTTGGGATCATTGTCATGCTGGAAGACCCAGCTACATTGCATCTTCAATGCTCTCACTGATGGAAGGAGGTTTTGGCTTAAAATCTCATGATACATGGCCACGTTCATTCTTCCCTTAACACGGATCAGTCGTCCTGTCCCCTTTGCAGAAAAACAGCCCCATAGCATGATGTTTCCACCCCCATGCTTCACAGTAGATATGGTGTTCTTGGAATGCAACTCAGCAATCTTCTTCCTCCAAACACAATGAGTTGAGTTTTTACCAAAATGTTCTATTTTGGTTTCATCTGACCACATGATATTCTCCCAGTCCTCTTCTGGATCATCCATATGCTCTCTGGCAAACTTCAGACGGGCCTGGGCACGTACTGGCTTAAACAGGGAGACACGCCTGGCACTGCAGGATTAGAGTCCCTCTCTGCGTAGTGTGTAGCCTTTGTTACTTTGGTCCCAGCTCTCTGCAGGTCATTCATCAGTCCCTCCATGTAGTTCTGGGATTTTTGTTCACCGTTTTCATGATCATTTTGACCCCACAGGATGACATCTTGCGTGGAGCCCCAGAACGAGGGAGATTATCAGTGGTCTTGTATGTCTTCCATTTTCTTACAATTGCTCCCACAGTTGATTTATTCACACCAACCTGCTTGACTATTGTAGATTCACTCTTCCCAGCCTGGTGCACATTTACAATTTTCTTTCTGGTGTCCTTAGACAGCTCTTTGGTCTTGGCCATGGTTGAGTTTGGAGTCTGACTGTTTGAGGCTGTGGATAGGTGTCTTTTATACAGATAATGAGTTCCAACAGGTGCCATTAATACAGGTAACAGGTGGAGGACAGAAGAGCTTCTTAAAGAAGTTACAGGTCTGTGAGAACCAGAAATCTTGCTTGTTTGTGGGTGACCAAATTCTTATGATCCACCATGGTTTACAATTAAATTCTTTAAAAATCCTACAATGTGATTTTCTGGATTTTTTTTTTCTTATTTTGTCTGTCATACTTGAAGTGTACCTATGTTGAAAATTACACACATCTCTCATCTTTCTAAGTAGGAGAACTTGCACAATCAGGAACTGACTAAATACTTTTTTACCCCACTATACAGTGTCTAAAAGTGGTAACATGGGTCCAAAAACAACAAGCAGGAGATAAAAGCAGTTTTGTTTGTCACAGAGAATACTCACAAGGAGCACAAGAAGGAGGAGTGATATTATATGATCTGGTAGGGATGCGGCATGTTTTTGAACAATAGAAACCATCTCACTGTTCTGAGTAAATATAGATTGTCATGGTGGCAGCCGTGAGTCGATGGTAGAAAAACAGTGATAAAGAACAGGCACAGGGCAACTTAATTGTTTCATTTCGATGTCATTGTGGTGGACAACAACAAATAACATTATACAGGCATTTGTTTAGGTTGTATGTATTTTTAAGAGAAATTAACATTCATATATATATTTTTTCAGCACCTCCAAACATCTTGTTTTACATTCAACAAGATCCCACCTCTGCAGCTCACCCACTCATGAACCCACTCAAGGAACCTGTCTAGGAAAACCTCCAGAGTCATGCAGAGTCCCCACCTGTCTAAACTGCAACAGTCCAACAAACCGTCATTTCACTTCCTTAATTACATGTGCCCCCCCTTTCTATATTTCTACATGGAGCATCATTAATCCTTGTTGAAGAGATTTCCAGCTACACACACACACACACACACACACACACACACACACACACACACACACACACACACACACACACACACACACACACACACACACACACACACACACACAATTTCTCATGAGCAGGGCTTTATTTGTGAGAATGTCATGAATGTGAAAGGTGAGCCATTTATGGTCAGAGCTAAACATTATTAATTATTATTACTAGCGTGTTGCTCGTGGGGATCCACGGGCTCTCGATTGGGTAGTGTTTATGAAACAGTTAGCTGACATTTTTCAAGGGTGGTAATAAATTGTGCAAAGTTTCTATAATGAGTTGGAAAGGCATGTGAGTCCAGAATATTTTTAGAACCTTAGACCCCAGCTGTGTATTGAAAAAGAAACCCATCCATTTTCTTCCACTTTATCCGGAGTTGGGTTGCGGGGGCAGCAACTCAAGCAAAGCCGCCCAGACCTCCCGATCCACACACACCTCCCCCAGCTGCTCCAGGGGAACCCCAAGGCATTCCCAAGCCAGCCGAGAGATGTATCCCTCCAGCATGTCCTGGGTCTTCCCCGGGGCCTCCTCCCAATGGGACGTGCCTGGAACACCTCTCCAGCGAGGCGTCCAGGGGGCATCCGGAAAAGATGCCCGAGCCACCTCAGCTGACTCCTTTCGACGTGGAGGAGCAGAGGCTCGACTCCGAGCTCCTCCCGAGTGACCGAGCTCCTCACCCTATCTCTAAGGGAGCGCCCAGCCACCCTGCGGAGGAAACTCATCTCGGCCGCTTGTACTCGTGATCTTGTTCTTTCGGTCATGAGCCAAATCTCATGACCACAGGTGAGGATCGGAACGTAGATTGATCGGTAAATTGAGAGCTTTGCCCCCCTACTCAGCTCTCTCTTAACCACGACAGTCCAATACAGCGACCGCATCACTGCAGATGCTGCACCGATCCGTCTATCGATCTCACGCTCCATCCGTCCTTCACTCATGAACAAGACCCCGAGATACTTAAACTCCTCCACTTGAGGCAAGGACACTCCACCGACCTGAAGAGGGCAAAGCACCTTTTTCCGGTCAAGAACCATGGCCTCGGATTTGGAGGTGCTGATTTTCATCCCGGACGCCTCACACTCGGCTGCAAACCGCCCCAGTGCACGCTGAAGGTCCTGATTTGACAAAGCCAACAGAACCACATCGTTCGCAAACAGCAGAGATGAGATTCTGTGGTTTCCATACCAGACCCCCTCTACACCCTGGCTGCGCCTAGAAATTCTGTCCATAAAAATAATGAACAGAACCGGTGACAAAGGGCAGCCCTGGCGGAAGCCAACATGCACTGGAAACAGGTTTGACTTACTACCGGCAATGCGAACCAAGCTCCTGCTGCGGTCATACAGGGACCGGATAGCCCTTAGCAAAGGACCCCGGACCCCGTTCTCCCGGAGCACCCGCCTCAGGGCGCCCCGAGGGACACGGTCGAACGCCTTCTCCAGATCCACAAAATACATGTGGACTGGTTGGGCGAACTCCCATGAACCCTCGAGCACCCGATGAAGCGTTTAGAGCTGGTCCAGTGTGCCGCGACCAGGACGAAAACCACACTGCTCCTCCTGAATCCGAGGTTCGACCATCGGTCGAATTCTCCTCTCCAGTACTCTGGAATAGACCTTACCGGGGAGGCTGAGGAGTGTGATCCCCCTATAGTTGGAACACACACTCCGGTCCCCCTTAAACAGAGGGACCACCACCCCGGTCTGCCAATCCAGAGGCACTGTCCCCGATTGCCACGCGATGTTGCAGAGGCGTGTCAGCCAAGACAGTCCCACAACATCCAGAGACTTAAGGTACTCAGGACGGATTTCATCCACCCCAGGAGCCTTGCCACCGAGGAGCTTTCTAACCACCTCAGTGACTTCGGCCTGGGTAATGGATGAGTCTGCCTCCGAGTCCCCAGTCTCTGCTTCCTCTTCGGAAGACGTAACAATGGGATTGAGGAGATCCTCGAAGCATTCCTTCCACCACCCGACAACATCCCCAGTCAGGGTCAACAGCTCCCCACCCGCACCGTAAACAGTGCTCGTGGAGAGCTGCTTCCGCCTCCTGAGGCGTCGGACGGTTTGCCAGAATCTCTTCGGGGCCGACCGATAGTCCTCCTCCATGGCCTCCCCGAACTCCTCCCAGACCCGAGTTTTTGCCTCTGCGACTGCACGGGCTGCGGCACGCTTGGCCTGCCGGTACCTGTCAGCTGCCTCCGGGGCCCCACCTACCAACAAAGATAAATAGGACTCCTTCAGCTTGACGGCATCCCTTACTTCTGGCGTCCATCACCGGGTTCGGGGATTGCCTCTGCGACAGGCACCAGAGACCTTGTGACCACAGCTACGAGCGGCCGCATCGACAATGGAGGTGCAGAACATGGTCCACTCGGACTCCATGTCTCCAACCTCCCCCGGGATCTAGGAGAAGCTCTCCCGGAGATGGGACTTGAAGACCTCGCTGACAGAGGGTTCCGCCAGTCGTTCCCAGCAGACCCTCATGATACGTTTGGGCCTGCCAGGTCTGACCGGCTTCCTCCCCTCCCAGCGGTTCCAACTCACCACCAGGTGGTGATCGGACGACAACTCTGCCCCTCTCTTCACTCGAGTGTCCAAGACACGTGGCCGAAGGTCAGATGATACGACTACAAAGTCAATCATCGACTTTCGGCTCAGGGTGTCCTGGTGCCACATGCACTTATGGACACCCTTGTGCTCGAACATGGTGTTCGTGATGGACAAACTGTGACTAGGTCAGAAGTCCAACAACTGAACACCACTCGGGTTCAGATCGGGGAGGCCGTGCTTCCCGATCACCCCCCACCAGGTCTTACTGTCGCCGCCCACGTGGGCGTTGAAATCCCCCAGGAGAACAATGGAGTCCCCAGTCGGAGCGCTGTGTAGTACCCCTCCCAGGGACTCCAGGAAGGTCGGGTACTCTGCACTACCGCTCGGCCCGTAGGCTGAGACAACGGTGAGAGACCTGTCCTCGACCCGAAGGCGTAGGGACGCGACCCTCTCGTTCACTGGAGTGAACTCCAACACATGCCGACTGAGCTGGGGAGCAATAAGCAATGCGACCCCAGCTCTCCGCCTCTTCCCGTGTGCAACGCCAGAAAAATGAAGCGTCCAGCCCCTCTCCAGGAGTTGGGTACCAGAGCCCAAGCTGTGCATGGAAGTGAGCCCTACTGTCTCTAGTCGGTATCTCTCAACCTCCCGCACAAGCTCAGGCTTCTTCCCGGAGCCTGAGCCGGAGCCTGAAAAAGAAACCAACCTTTTTTATTTACTGTTAATTACATAATTTTTTTTATGTTAATTTACTATCTTAATGCATTTATAAAGTGTTGAGGTTTGTTTTATCATATACACACTTTTGTTATCATTATTATAATTATTATTAGTAGTATTGTTCAATCAGTCAACATTTATTTATAAGCGCTTTACAGCACCAAATGGTGTCCAAAGTGCTTAAACACAGATTCACAAAAATCACACACATACAATAAATTTAAAACTGTACATAAAAACAGGACATGTCACCTCCCCACTAGGTGTTAAAAGCCAGTTTAAATAAATAAGTCTTTTACTTAGATTTAAAAAGTGCTAGGTCAGGAATGATGCGTAAGTCCATACTTAGCTTGTTCCACAGTCTCGGGCCAGCTACCGCAAAAACACGATCACCCCAGAATTTACATTTTGACCTCAGAACATCTAAATAAAGCTGGCCAGATGGCCGTAATGTCCTACTGTAAGTGCGCAAAGTTAAAATTTCAGACAAGTAGGGAGGTGCAAGGACAAAATAGCTTTAAAAACAAACATTAAAATCTTAAAATCAATTCTAAAATGAACTGGAAGCCAGTGGAGTGAGTACAGGACAGACATACTATGTAATATGCTCACGTCTAAAAGTGTTTGTTAGAAGACGAGCTGCAGCATTCTGCACCAATTAGAGGTGTGCAAGAGAAGACTGGTTAATGCTAGAATAAAGTGCATTAAAATAATCAAATCTGGAGCTGATGAAAGCATGAATGGCCATCTCAAGATCCCGTCTACTGAAGAAGCGTTTTACTTTAGCAGGAGGACGAAGCTGCAAAAAACTTGCTTTGACAGCATAGTTTATCTGTTGATCGAACCTTAAACAACTGTCAAATATCACTCAAATTCTTGGCAGCTGGTTTTACATAATTATCCAGAGCACCAAAGTTTGGTGTTACCGCATTTGGCATGCCAGAACGTCCAAACACAATGGTCTCAGTTTTACCATCATTCAGGTAGAGGAGGTTTTGGGACAGCCACTGCTTTACATCACAAATACAAATAATAATGACGACAAAGCATATAGAGGCCACATGGCTATTATAATATAGATTATTATTATTAGGTGTCCAAGCAAAGCAGCGCTGTTCCAAGCACCTGCAGGGAAACCTATTTTTTTGTTTGACCTATAATTCCCCCCCCCCCCCCCCCCCCCCCCCACACACACACACACACGCACACACACACACACACACACACACACTCTAAGTGTGATACTGCAGCTGAGGTGGTGCAGCTTGTGGTGGTGAAATTTTCATAACTGGTGTCAAGCCCCCAGTGAAGCTGAGACACTTGGATTTCAACATATCCTAGTTAAGGCCTGAAGTGGCAGGCCAAGAAAAATCTCAGATAAGCTGAAGTGAAGGATGGTGAGAACAGTCATAGTCAACCCACAGACCTGCTCCAAAGACCTGCAACATGATCTTGCTGTAGATAGTGTCTCTTTGCATCGTTCAACTATACAGCACACTTTGCACAAGGAGATGCTGTATGAGAGAGTAATGTAGAGGAAGCCTTTTCTGCGTACACGCCACAGAGTCGCTTGAGGTATGCTGTAGCACATTTGGACAAGCCAGCTACATTTTGGAATAAGGTGCTGTGGGCTGATGAAACTAAGAGTTATTTGGACATAACAATAGGAGGTATGCATTGCAGAAAAAGAACACAGCATTCCAAGAAAAGCACTTAGTGCCTACAGTAAAATTTGGAGGGGGTTCCATCATGCTGTGTGGCCGTGTGGCCAGTGCAGGTACTGGGGATCTTGTTAAAGTTGAAAGTCACATGGATTCCAGTCAAAATCAGCAGATTCTTGAGAACATTGTTCAAGAATCAATGACAAAGTTGAAGTTGCGCCTGGGCTGGATCTTTCAAGAATACAGCAACCCTAAACACTGCTGAAAATCTACTAAGGCAGTCATGCAGAGGAACAAATACAATGTTCTGGAATGGCCATCTCAGTCCCCAGACCTGAATATTATTGAAAATCTGTGATGTGATTTTAAGCAGTCTGTCCATGCTTGGAAACCAACAAACCTGACTGAACCTGAGATGTTTTGTAAAGACGAATGGACCAAAATACCTTCAGCTAGAATCCAGACTCTCATTGGAAGCTATAGGAAGTGTTTAGAGGCTGTAATTTCTACAAAAGGAGGATCTACTAAATACTGATGTATTTTTTTCTGTCGGGATGCCCGAATTTATGCACCTGCCTAATTTTGTTTAAAGGATTATTGCACACTTTCTGTAAATTCTATAAACTTCATTTCACTTCTCAAATATCACTGTGTTTGTCTGCTATATGATATATTTAACTGCAATTGCTGATCCAAACAACCAATGATTTATAAAGGAAAATCATGGAAATCATCAGGGGTGCCCAAACTTTTACATAGAACTGTAGCTGTGAACGTCTTTCTCTACAACCATCTGCAGAAAGTGCTGATTTTTTGAGCAGTCCTATATGGAAGAAGAAGAAGAAGAAGAGCTTTGTAACATTTACTAAAACACAACCTGCTTATTAGATCCTATACAAACAAAACTGTTTAAGGACCTGTGACCCACTCTTGGGCCGACTGTGTTGGAAATTATTAATCTGTCATTAACATCTGGATCTGTTACTAGATGTTTTCAATATGCAGTGATTAAACCATTACTTAAGAAATCTAATCTTTGCCCTAGTGTATTGAAAAAGCTATAGGTCGATATCAAATCTATCACTTTGGAAAAGTAGTTTAACTGCAGTTTGTGGACCGCTTGACTGAGAATAATCTTTTTGAGCCACTGCACTTTTGAGCCATTTACAGTGGCTTGCAAAAGTATTTGTCCCCTTGGTATTTCATGCATTTTAATTTTTTTATGCCATTTCAAATACAAAAACTAAATCAGGTTTCGCAATATAAAAATTTGAAAAATTATGTTCCTTGAACTTAAACTGAAAACAAATCTCTACAACTTGATATAAATTAATAAAAATGATAAGTCAAGATGATGGTTGCATAAGTAATGGGCGCCTTTGGTATAATAACTGTAAATAATTAGCTTTATTGCTAGTTTTCTTCAGACAAGTCAGGGGATGAATACATGAAAATTTCCAAGTCACTGAATGTCTTGGAATTTATTTATGTAAATTATGAAGAAATACAAACAGTATGGCACTCTATGGTAATTCTGTATGGAGCAAACAGTTCTCAAAAATTGAGTGTGCAAGAAGGAGAAGAGTGAGGAAAGCCTCCACACCCAGAAAACCCAGGCTTCTCTGGTTGTGACTGGAGAAATTGTGCATAGTGCATGTTTTGCATTTGCATCACCAGTTATACAGCTTCATGGTGAAGTGGTATAGAGGAGGGTTTTCTTTCACCAAAACGTCAAATCTAGGCTTGCATCTCAGATGTACCTTCTGGCAAATTGTAACTGAACTTTCAGTTCTTTTTTTTAAATCCTGCTTTGTTGTCTTTCTGCCGCCTGATTCTGTTTTTTTTTTTTTCTCTCTCTGTCCAAGGTGCGACTCCATCCACAAGTGGGAGTGGGTGTCTTCTTCTGTAGTGGTCATGAAATGGATGGGATCTTTGAACCCAACCCCCCTTCCCCTCCCCTCCCCAGCCACTCTCTCGTTCTGGACACCAACATGGACTCCCAAAATTTCTTGTATATTTGTCTTGTCAGTTGTGTTGGGAGCATGGTCCAAGCAGAGGGTCACCCCTTTGAGTCTGGTCTGCTTGAGGTTTCTTCCTCAAATCATCAGAGGGAATTTTTCCTTACCACTGTCACCTGTGTGCTTGCTCTTGGGGCTGGTAAGAATAGACCTTATTTGTGTGAAGCACCTTGAAGCAGCTTTGTCGTGATTAAGCATGGTTTACACATAGACGGTTTTGTCGGCGGATAGTACGTAGACCGAAGTTCGCAGTAGTTCCGGCTGTTTTCGCAGTGGAAAGGGGCGGAGCATTTCGCTGGCGTTTTGACCACCGTACTAGCCGCAAATACGCAGTTAAAACGCCACTAAATCCGCAGAATAAAGCGGCGTTTTGACGCCGTAGCATCCGGCACACGTGAGGTAACGGGGGTTAATACCCAGCTCTATCCTTTACAGTCACAGGTTAAGATGCGCGTGAGAACGGCGGTGTTCTGCTGCCGCCGATAATGCCCTGTGTACCGCTGGATTTATCCAGGCATATCCTGCGTTACTCCAGGAACTTTTGCATATAGGCACCGCCCCCAGAGTATAATAGGCTGAAGCAGCAGGAATACATGCCTCTGTCACTGCAGGGGGAGGGAGATCATACTCAGCCTTTTCTTCTCCTTTTCCCCTCCTCAACGTGTTGCTCCGTCTCCACCACAGGGCTACCCTCTGCTTCTGAACCAGACCTCTTGGTAAGTCCTTGCCACTGCCAATTTTCTTTAAGGAGGCATACTGGAGCTTCTCTGCAAAAATATCTGGATCTGGCCGCGAGTGAGAGGCCTGCATGCAGCACGCTAGCATTTTTATATTGACCACCGCCTATCGGCTGTTTGGAATGCCGTTAACCGGGAGGTGGCGTTTAGAATGGCATACTGTCCGCTAGCGCCGCCGTTTTGTCTGCCTCTGTCGCCGGTTAAAATGCCCTTGAGGACGCCGATGTGGGCTCTATCGCCGTTTTACACGCCAGCCGCCAATTACGGCGGTGTAAACTGCAGCACTACAGGAAGGGGCAGGATGAAACGGCGATTAAAAAGTATCAAACGCCGTTGTTCGCGTTGTCTCCGTCGTCACGCGAATTCTCCGGGAGCGCTCCCGGAATTATTCAACGTGTTGAATAATTTTTTCGACGATTCCCGGTAAAGGTGGAACTAAGCCACGCCCCCTAGTGCCGGCGTTAACAACGCCGTGTGATCCTTAAGATGGCCAAAAACTCTTCCAGGACGCTTCCAGGAGCTCTTACTGTCTATGTGTAAACGGGGCTTTAGGCACTAACTAACTAAAAGATACATCCTGAGATGCACTGGGACACATCTTCAGTGATGTTCCGGAGCTCATTGGACATTTCAGGTCTTGTAACATCATACGCCCTCCCTCCAGCGACCCAGCCAGGGTTGATCAGACCCTGGCTTGTGTCCCAGTAGCATTTGCCCAGAGATCGCTCCTCCTGATCCAAAGCCATCTGGAGGCTCTCTCTGCTGCCTCCATGGTGGACTTAATGGCTTTCTGTTTTGCAGCCCCTGTGATGCCAAGGAGCGAGTACACCTTGCATAGTGAGAGGCCAGGAAAACCTTACACCCCACTTCAGTGGGCTCGCAGTGTGCTTTCCAGCCTCTTCTTTGGCATTGCTCGACCAGCTCCTGGTACTTTGATCGCTTACACTCATTTGCATCCTCAACAGCTTGGGATTCGGACGAGGGCGGTCGCATCTCCTCCACTCTCCCTTATCTCTGTTCTCTACTTTAACCTTCAAGTCCCTACTTCACCAGACTGTGAATTCCTCAAATTATATTGGATACTGGATCTATTGGACTACTATTGGATTAACCATGGAATTGATCAGCTAGTCTTTGAACACTATTGACACATTTTTTCTACAAGGAGGTCAGCACCGGGGGATCCTACCTGCCCAGATGGAACGTATCCTGCGGGCTATGTTCTCAACTCCTGGAGTTCTTGGCCTGTGGCATGCTTTGCGCCTTTCTCTGTTGAGGACGTCGAGGATTTATTCATTTTTGGTCTCATGGTAGCAGGGCTGGTACTTTTTGGCTTATGTGCTGCCCTGATCTACGTGAAAACTGGCAAGACGGTGGCATCAAGAACCATGTCCCCTCGCTTTTCTGTCATGATTAACGAGGTTGGCAAGGCAGTGCATTCTCAGACTGCGATGACTCTGGAACTCAGCCGCAAATTGGATGACATCTTGGAGCAGATGCGTGCCTTGCAGTTGGAGTGAAGATTTCAGAGGCCGGTGAATATTCTTAATTCAGAATTGGGATTTGGTTGTTCAAGTGGAACTTTTAAGTGTTTTTCACTGCTCAAACCACAACATTACAGGCTTATCAAGCCTGAAGGTCAAATTGCCCGACTGTTTTCCCTCCAGAGGAATTTCTTCAGCCTGGGGAACATTTGGCTGTTTCTTATCTCAACTCCCAATGACAAACTGTTTTCACAGGACTGAAGCATGCTCCATTCCCTCCCCCCTCAAACATCCCCCACTCTGGCATGTGCCCACATCATTCCTTTCCCCTTCTACAGGGGTGGTGCAGTTTTAGCTGCAGCTGGCCTCCGTTCAGTGCATCTCAGGGTTGCTGCGTGGCCTTCACCCACTTGCCTCAATTCGGATAACGGCCTTCTTCAAACTTAGTGTACATAAACAATGTCAAATGTGTATGTGCTGTCTTTAATTCTGATGTGTGCCATTATTACGGTAAACAAGTAATAATTGTGGACTAATTGCTGTCTGAGGTAACTGGAGTATAAACATTATGTCTCCACTGTGAGATCAATAGAGTATATCTCCTCTATGCGATCCTCCCAGCGAATTGTCAGCTCAATCAATAGCACCTGCCTTGAGGAAACTGATGAGAGCACGATGTCTGGCCTCAAAGCACTTGTTGCGACATGGTCTGGGAACTTGAGCTGTTTGTCCAAATCCACTCGTAGATCCCAGTCAACAACTGAGGTGAGAAGTCCGGCTACAGGTTTGGGGTGTGACTGTGGCTGCTCTCCAGCCCTGACGAAGGTGATGCTCCTTTTGCCCAGTTGTTGCTTGGTGCTGTAGTTTTTATCCACTGCTTTAGAGAGAGTCTCTGCACTAGTACTTCAGCACCTGGTCGTGTCGGCCCTCTCCCAAGGCTATCGATCAGCTGCTCAGAATGTGTTCCAGAGAGCCTCTCCTGGAGCACAGCGCACAAGCTGGAGAGTCACCCATGCCCAAGAGGTGGAGATTGGATGGGCTGGGCAGGACATCATAAGCAGCTCAAACCATGAAGCTGATGCGCTGGGGTCCTGCCCGCCAGATCTCTGGCCAGGAAACCTTCCTCTCCAGCACCACCAGCCAAAGCCAGCCAAAGCACCACAAGGTCTCCCTTACCTTCCTGTGCCTCCCTAATTAGCTGGGTGACAACCCCGGTGTGTTCAAGGCATCCTGATACCCCTGGAATCCCACCTTTCTGGACCGAAGTGTCAAAGTAACTATTCTTAAGGAGGAAGTCTGTCAGCCTTCTGGAAAGGATGCTGAAGAAAACCTTCCCCTCCACACTAAGGAGCAAGATTGTTCTGAACTGCTCTAGCTTGGTGGAATTCTCCTCCTTGGGTATCCAGCCTCCGCTGGTCTGCAACAGCTCCTCTGCGCCAGATCACACGCAGGATCTTCCAGAGAATTCCAAGAAGGTCCGGGTAGCATTTGTACACCTTGTAGGGTACTCCACTGGATCCTGGAGCCGATCTTGCTCTGGTTGCAGTCACTACATCTTGGATGTCCTTCCAAGTGGGCTCAGAGGTGATGAAATCAACAGTGGGAGATGGCATGTCCAACAAAGCACTTTGAGGCCATAGCTCACGCTCTTTTTCAGGGTCGCTCAGGTTGCTTTCCAGGAACTGGTCTACCTCTTCCTTGGAGCAAACCAGCCACCCATTGCGCTTCTGCCCCAACAGCTGTTCCGGAGCTCATGTTCCGGGTCTTTCAATATCATACACCCTCCCTCCTGCGACCCAGCCAGGGTTGATCAGACCCCTGAACAGTTTATATATATTAAATAAATTGAATTGAGCCTTTATTGTCATTGTACATATATACAATGAAATTTGTCCTCTGCATTTAACCCATCCTAAATACAGTTGGACACAATCCAACAACTATGATCAGTGGCCTGCCCCAGTCTGGTGCCTAGGGACCAAGTCCAGATGTAGAGATGCTGCCTTGGTCAGGGGTAGAGAAAGGAGCAGACCCTAAATAAGCTTGTTTTGATTGTGGGAGGAAACCGGAGTCCCCGGGGGAAACTCACACAGACTCGGGTAGAGCAACCAAACTCCACACAGAAAGGGCGGGAAGCAATCCCATGACCTTCTTGCTGTGAGGCACCAGTGCTAACCACTAATCCACCGTGCCGCCATTATGGCTGCATTGTGGTGGTTTCAAAACTGTGGAACTACATTTAAAAACTGTTGAGGCAATATGCAGCAAACTGTGGAAATACGTCATAAGTAACAGACATAAACTTTCACTGCTTCCAAAAATCTGTCTTTCAAATGTTGAGTCTGTGCATCATAAGATGGATGAACTGTAAGCTTATGCCAGATGGATTTGGGATTTTAGGAAAACACACATGCAGGCTTTCACCGAGGCGTGCCTGAGAGATGTGGATCAGGACAAGAATCTCATTAGTGGTTTTGGGCAACCTGTTCGGATAGACCTTGTATAGCACATAAATCCACCGGAAGTGGAGTGTGTATCTTTGTCACTGAGAGGTTCTGTAGTCCAGTTGTGCAAAGCCGCCCCGCTGCAAGCAAATACACAGCCATCAACAATCACTTTCTAAAAAATGTTTGAACTGTTAGACTGAGGGCCAGCATGCTCTTGTCTCTGCACCGGCTGGAAGACAGCAAGCCCTTCAGAGTTCATGGACAGAATGCTGCATCTCCGATCTGACTTTTTGTGCAGCAACTCTCTCCTCTGGTACGCGCAGCGCTGGAACAACACCACGATCACAGACTGCCATGCACTGGTGGAGAGCCCGTCAAATTCTTCCTGGCCGGCCAGCACTACCACATGACTGCGGCCGCACTCGCTACATCATACAGAGTGGCAGAAGCCGCACACACCAGCACCACTGCGAAGGAGATGCATCTGTTCTCCACAAAAGCGCTCATAAACCGGCTTCTGTACAGTGTGAAAACATTCAGCTGCTCCACTGAAGTCAAACTAAACGCTAATGTTACAAAACTAAGCAAACGATAAACCGTCAAGAACTACAGCAAAACAAAATATGGATGAATTGAGGTTTAAGGCGGTATTCGTTCAAATTTTTCAACAGTTTAAAAATCCTGAGGAAGCGCCAGCTGCAGGAACAAAACTGCGCGATGGTTAAACGATGCCAACGAAATCAACGAAAGTCCAGATTTCTTGTTTCATTTGGGCTTCATTGCCCTTCGTTAAGTGCCGTGTGACTGGGCCTTTAGCCTTCTCCAGGCATTCTATTGCCTGGTATGCTAGCTTCCTGTGTATTGACTTCTTGCCTGTTTTACACACTTTCTTCGGTGTGTTACCCTTCATGGATTTGGACGTTTTGGTCACTGAGAACATCAAATAAAGAACTTTGTATTTACCCTTACATGTGGTTCTCTGCCGCCTTTTGTGTGCATGTTATCTATAATTTAATGTTTGATTAATTTTTGCATATGAATTTAATACTGAAATTGATCAGCCACGTGGGGTGTGCAGCCAGTTTACTCAGAATGCTTGTCTTAATTCCAGTAAAGAGGGTTGAAGCAGAAAGGCCTGTAATGTGTTCTTGTGAAATATGTTTTTACCTGAGGCCATCAAATATGTCCTTCGGGTATTGCAATTGCTATGCGCCCATTGTCCTTCTGTCTGTGCTCAAATCAAATCAAATGACAAGATAGAAGTAATAAAAAATAAAATAAAAATACTGATAATAATAATAATAACAATAATAATTAGTGTGTTGCCCGTGGGGATCCACGGGCCCTAGATTGTGTAGTGTTTATAAAATAGGTAGCTGACATTTTTGTGGTAATGGCGGTAATAAATTAAGCAAAGCTTGTATTATGGGTTGGAATGGTGTCTGAGTCCAGAATGTTTAGAACCTTAGACCTCAACAGTTTTCATAAGAAGAACACAGCCCTTCTATTTCCTGCTAATTATGTATTTTTTAATGTTAATTTACTGTCTTAATGTATTTGTAAATTGTTTAAGTTCTTGTTATCATATGCACTATTATTTTATTTCTACTTCTGTTTTGTCATTAGATTTTTTTTAATGGACCACAATGGAAATAAGTGTTTTCACTTTCTTGTGTTAACCTTGTATTTGTAACATATTTACAGTTATATTATGTGTAGCGGCTGCACTCTGCGTTGTGTTGTTATGACTCCACCCATTCGCTCCCCTCTGGATGCGAACTCATGATCGCACGGGAGTCGGACTCTCTAACCAGAAGGCTAAAACCCAGGCCACCAGAGAATCCTTTTGAGCTGTTGGAAGTGAGGTTTACTAACCTGCTGGCCTCCATTACATATGTACTTACATTGAACTTACATTGATCACTCATCGTACTCATACTCTTAATATAAAGATGACTTACCGCCCCATGCTGGAATGGCGTGAGTCCAGTAGTTAGCAACACACATGCACAGTTGCTGTAAACAGATGGTTTTAATTTGACAAACAAAGACAGTGGGTGAAAATAATAAAACCACTCAACATTATACTCATGGTACCAACATGAAACTTAAGTCACTCATGGTAATAGCAACATGAGACTTATCTAAACTGACTAAACCAATTGAGCAGCAAAAACACAATACATCAATAACACTAACAACACTGTTAAACTAACATAAACCACAACAACATTTAAAATCTCAAAACCCCAAACTCTCATCGTACATTGCAGCACAGAATCCATTGTTTATTGGTTACCTAAAATTGATAATTTCTCTAAAAATATTTGTCCTATCAACTTTCTGTTTTTGCAGCATTCATCCTTGATGTAAAATACATAAGCATACCAAATGGCAAATGTCAGCTGTCCTTGGTTTTTGCATGATCGAAGCCACACACACACACACACACACACACACACACACACACACACACACACACACACACACACACACACACACACACACACACACACACACACACACACACACACAGGCCACTTCGCTGTTATAATATAGATAATAATTGTCGGGATGATTGGCTTGGACACAAATGCAAGGCTCACACGGGTAGCTCTGGTTGGTAGTCTTTAGTGGAGGATTCAGCAAGGGTTGGTACACAAAAAGGTAGTCCAAAAAAACACAGCGACAGAACCAAAAACATCAGGCTAAGACGAGGTCAGAATAAACAGGCTGGAGGTCGAGGACACTATGAGGCGGGCAGAACATGGAATCAAAGGCTGGAGAGAAGGCACAGGGCGCATCAATCTGGCAAGGAAACAGCAAAATGAGCAGTATATATATCCAGGTGATTAGCAGAAGATAGACAGCAGGTGTGCGGGGAGGAGTCCAGAACAGGGCGTGGTCCAGAAGGCAGAGACACACCCACCAAGAGAGACACAGAAAAAGACCACACAAAAGAAGAAACAAACAAAAGAACAATCAAACAGAAAAAACAAAACCAGGCAAAACAGAGCAACCTCACACACAAAACGCTCGACCGGACGGGTTTGACACAACTGATGTGAAACATGGGATGGACACGCATGGACCGGGGGAGACGAAGACGGACTGAGACAGGATTGATGACCCTGGAGATCAGGAATGGTCCAACAAACCGGGGAGCCAGTTTCTGGGGCATGCCCCTAAGGGACAGATGACGGGTCGATAACCATACCTTCTGGCACACGGCGTAAGAAGGAGCCGCAGACCGTTTACGGTCAGCGGAGGCTTTATAAGAGACCGCAGAATGCAACAGAAGAGCCCGAGCCCGCTTCCAGGTACGTTGGCAAAGGAGGATCGGGCTAAGCACCGAAGGAACCGGGGAGTTAAGGTCGACAGAAGAGAAGAGCGCGGGCTGATGACCGAAGACCACGTGGAATGGAGAGTAACCAGTGGAAGCGGAGGGCAAACAGTTGTGTGCGAGTTCCACCCAAGAGAGTTGATTGGCCCAGGAAGCGGGATGACGTGACGCTAGCAACCGAAGCCCTTTCTCCAACTCCTGATTAATCCGCTCCACCTGCCCATTGGCCTGTGGGTGGTAGCCCGAGGTTAAGCTGGAGGTGACCCCGAGGAGACAGCAAAACTCCCTCCAAAAATGGGACATGAACTGTGGGCCCCGGTCAGATACTATATCCTGAGGCAACCCATGTAGCTTGAAGATGTGATTCAACATTACCACAGCAGTTTCTTTAGCCGACGGGAGTTTGCTCAAAGGTATAAAATGGACCATTTTAGATAAGCGGTCAACAATGGTCAGGACCACCGTATGTCCCTTGGAAGGAGGAAACCCAGTTACAAAATCCATCGAGATGTGAGGCCATGGATGAACCGGCATTGGTAACGGCAGTATGGCGCCAGCGGGCTGTTGATTGGACGATTTGTGTATAGCACAAACTTGACAGGCAGATACATATTCTGAGACGTCTTTGACTATGCCAGGCCACCAGAATCTCCGCTGCACAAGGTAAAGGGTCTTCCTACTACCCGGGTGACAAAACATACGAGTGTCGTGGCACCAGCGAATGGTTTCACCCCTGAGGGCCGGAGGAACGAAAAGCTTCCCTCGTGGACACCCAGTGGGAATAGGTGCATCCCCTACAGCGGATCTTATACGTGACTCGATGTCCCAAGTAAGGGTGGCCACAAAACAGGAGGAGGGCAGAATCGACTCCGGCTGTACGGACGCATCAACAGGCTCCCCCTGACGAGATAAAGCATCCGGTTTACCATTTTTAGAGCCCGGACGGTAGGACAAGGTGAAATTGAAACGACTGAAAAAAATGGACCAACGGGCCTGACGAAAGTTAAGGCGTTTTGCGGTGCGGAGGTATTCAAGATTTTTATGGTCTGTGTAGACCACAAATGGGTATTGTGCCCCCTCTAGCCAGTGCCGCCACTCCTCCAAGGCCACTTTTACCGCTAACAGTTCGCGGTCGCCGATGCCGTAATTCCGTTCCGTTGTGGACGGTTTCTTAGACAAAAAGGCACATGGATGTAGCCGGTTGTCTGCGGGATTTCGCTGAGAAAAGACTGCCCCCACCCCCACATTGGAGGCATTGACCTCAACCACAAACTGCCGAGCGGGGTCAGGGAGAAGCAGCACGGGGGCCGTGGTAAAGCGATTCTTTAGGACTCCAAATGCCTCCTCACACTCTGGCGTCCAGTTGAACGAGTGGAGGGTTGAGGTCGTGACATGCAGGGGTGCTGCGATAGAACTAAAGCCCCGGATAAATTTGCGATAGTAGTTGGCAAAACCCAAAAATTGCTGAACCTCCTTGCGGGATGTGGGTGCTGCCCACTCCTGAACCGCCACCACTTTAGCAGGATCCATTTTGATTTCACCTGCGGAGATCACGAAACAGAGAAAAGAAATCGTGGATCTGTGGAATTCGCATTTTTCGGCCTTCACAAAAAGGTTGTTTTGTAACAAGGTCTGTAAGACCATACGGACATGGTGTTTGTGCGTGGCAAAATCATGGGAAAATATCAGAATGTCGTCTAGGTAAACAAAGATAAATTTGTTGAGAAAATCCCGTAACACATCATTGACCTGATTCTGGAACATGGCAGGTGCATTTGTGAGTCCGAAGGGCATGACGAGATATTCATAATGCCCCAAGGGGGTGTTAAAGGCTGTCTTCCATTTATCTCCTTGTTTTATCCTGACTAGGTGGTAGGCATTTCGCAGATCGAGTTTGGTAAAGATTGTGGCTCCTTCTAATGACTCAAACGCGGAGGTGATTAACGGGAGCGGATAACGGTTTTTAATAGTTATGTCATTTAAGCCCCGGTAATCGATACAGGGGCGGAGCATCTTATCCTTCTTTTCAACGAAGAAAAAACCCGTCCCGGCGGGGGATGAAGAAGGACGTATCAACCCTGCCGCCAAGGATTCTTGAATATATTCGTTCATAGCATTGCGCTCCAGAGCTGAAAGAGAATAGAGTTGCCCCGGGATGGAGCTCGATAGCGCAATCGTAATCGCGATGTGGAGGCAACGATTTCGCCTTGGCTTTACTGAAAACAGCTGCCAGATCATGATAACATTCAGGAACCCCGGTGAGATCAGGATTGGACCCCTGAGAAACGCAAATGCTGTTCTTCAGACAGACGTTGTAACATGCTCCATGAAACAATTTCACACTTCAATCAAAGTTGGGCCCATGACGTTGTAACCAGGGGTGTCCCAGAATGATTGGGTGAGTCATCTTATCCAGTACATGAAAACTGATGGATTCAGAGTGTATGTGAGATACTATCATTGTAATCGACTGAGTGCGGTGTGTAATTTGGCCCATAACATGACCGTCCACGGCATGTACCACCAGTGGACGAGAGACCTTATACGTCTTAAGGTGAAGGGACCTAGCGAGAGAGGATAAGATTAGATTAGCATCAGAACCAGAGTCAACAAAAGCTGATACAGTAATAGTGGAGTGGTCGGATACTAATTTAGCTGGAATAATGTTCTGAGGCGAAATGGTTGAAATGGAATTAAGACTCACCCGCACTTCTGCTTTTGACCGCACGGTGGCACCCCTGGCTTGACAATTAGAAATCATATGTCCAGACTGTCCACAGTAAAAACAGAGTCCACCCTCATGGCGGTGCTGTTTCTCCGCAAGGGAAAGATGTGTGTGTCCCAGCTGCATGGGTTCCTCAGCACTGAGGGGAGGAGGGTCGAGCCGAGCGTGGGTGGAGGAGGAAGGTCGGTTAGGAGGCGTGTCGGCATGTTGTTCCGGGTAGCGGCTTCCTTGTCGTGGGCGGTCCTGCAGACGACGGTCCGTACGGATTGCCAGTGCAATAAGACTATCCAAATCTTCTGGTAAATCCACTGCTACGAGTTGGTCTTGAATGTCAGCGGACAGACCCAGGAAGAAGACATCAAGCAGAGCCGACGGGTTCCATTCACTCTTGGCCGCAAGAATGCGGAAGTCAATGGCGTAATCGGTGACCCGGCGGCTGCCCTGCCTTAGCCTCATAAGCGAGCGCGCTGCCTCACGACCAGGAGCCGTGTGCTGAAAAACCTGTTCAAGGGCGGTGGTGAAGGCTGAGAGAGAAGCACAAACTGGTGACTGGCAACCCCACTCAGCGGTGGCCCAGGTCGCCGCACGTCCGGTCAGGTGAGTGATTATATAAGTGATCTTGGCTCTATCGGTAGGAAACATGGCTGACATCAGTTCAAAATGGAGTTCACACTGCGTAATGAACGGTCGGACGTCTCCGGTCTCGCCAGAAAAGCGTTCGGGTTGAGACAGCTGGTTACACACCACCGGGGTTGATGCAGATACGGGTGAGGTGGCTGTGGGTGCTGGTGGAGGTGGACCAGAACCAGTGGTGGCTGCATCCGACGATGCCTGAGGGCTGCGTTGTGTCAGTAACCGACTCATCTGCTCAGTGATGGAAGACATAAAGGCGCCCTGCCGTTTAGCAAGTTCGCTAAACCCGGAGCTAAGTGCTTCAAGTCTGTCTTCCTGTTGTGCAAGCTGCTGACTGTGGTGACGCACCGCTAGCTGAAAGGGATCTGAGCCTGCTGTGTCCATTGTTAGCCAGATTGATCTGTCGGGATGATTGGCTTGGACACAAATGCAAGGCTCACACGGGTAGCTCTGGTTGGTAGTCTTTAGTGGAGGATTCAGCAAGGGTCGGTACACAAAAAGGCAGTCCAAAAAACACAGCGACAGAACCAAAAACATCAGGCTAAGACGAGCTCAGAATAAACAGGCTGGAGGTCGAGGACACTCTGAGGCGGGCAGAACACGGAATCAAAGGCTGGAGAGAAGGCACAGGGTGCATCAATCTGGCAAGGAAACAGAGCAAAATGAGCAGTATATATATCCAGGTGATTAGCAGAAGATAGACAGCAGGTGCGTGGGGAGGAGCCCAGAACAGGGCGTGGTCCAGAAGGCAGAGACACACCCACCAAGAGAGATACAGAAAAAGACCACACAAAAGAAGAAACAAACAAAAGAACAATCAAACCAGGCAAAACAGAGCAACCTCACATCCTGACAATAATGATAGTATGCATATAATAATAATAACTTAAACAGTTTATAAATACATTAAAGCAATAAATTAACATAAAAATTACAAAATTAACAGGAAATAAAAGGGTTTGAGTTCTTCTAAAAACTGTTGACGTCTGAGGTCTAAGGTTACAAGAAAATTCTGGACTCGCATACCATTCCAACTTATTACAGAAACTGCAGAATTTATTACCACGCTTGAAAAATGTCAGCTACCTATTTTATAAAAACTACCCAAACTACAGCCCATGGATATCCACAGACAATGTGCTAGTTCAGGTGTAACACAGACCCAAATGTGTTTTAGTGAGTTGTTGGGTCACTATGTGCCGCCACAACACCTTCAGTTGATGTTTGAATTTATCACTCTGGATCTGTCCTGGGAGGATGGAACACTAGAGTTATCAGCCACGGTGGTCCCAAGTGTGCATTTTTTTTTCACACACCACAGAGTATGATTGAGTGTTAATGATTTAATTAGAGCTTCCAGTGCATATACGTGGACGCACCTGCAACCATTGTGTTTGTCCACTCATTTACAGTTGTATTTTTAATCACCTACCTGTATGTGCAGTCTTGTGTTTAAACCCTCACTATCACTATGTGCCTCTGAGTCAAACCTTTGGAAAACACTGCATTCCGTTGAGGATCGTTGTTGGTTTTCAACCGATGTGAGCCTAATAGTTTTCTGCGCAGAAGAACACGCAGACTTTTATTCATATGCCAGCCCCGTACAGCCCCCCCACCAGCCCCTCAGTTGTTTACAACAGCTTAGTGGAGTCTCAGGGGTCATACTGAGAGAGACTGAGAAATTCAGTCCTGAGCTCTGTCACACCAGTGTAGAATATAAACAACCTCCACATCATGTAAAAGTGCAACCTCAACAAAGTATGCTGGAAATTCTCCTCTTTTATTATTCCCCGTGCTTGGCAATAAATGAACAGGTAGCTGTTCAAAGACTTGCTTAAGAATACCCCAGCTGGACATGAATATTGATGAACAATCTGCCTTTATGAGGATTTTGACATACGGGACATGCTCTTTAACAGTGTTAACTTCCGACCTGTGCAGAACTCACTCGAAGGGCCCAGCACCTGACACATTAGTTATTTCTATGTCCAGCAACTGCATCCTCTCAATAACAACACCACATGTGGTCCTGTGGATGGTGTCAAAATGAGGTGTGCTTGAATGTAGAGTTGCTGTGCATATTGATATCTTCTAGCATCAGAAACCATTAGCACCTTAAACCAGCCACAATCTGGTTTATCTGGCGGCATCATTATTTTCAATGAGAAGCATCACAAAAACCAAGCTAGTGCGACGCACCGCCAGGAACACGCATTGCCACTTGTCATCAAGTCGCTACTGTCGTCAGTCTAGGAAATAAGGTTTGCTGATCAGAAATCTGTCATAGTTCATGAGTATCTTCAGAGGTCAAGTGCTGCGCTTCTGGACGCAGTTCCAGTTAAGCAGGATTTTACTTTAAAAATGACTTGGAAAGTTCTTAGTGGTTCAATATCAGAGTTCATACAGTTCTAGGAAAACAGTTCTTGGAAATAGTTCTTTGAACAGTTCTTTGAGCTAGTTCGTGGAAACAGCCACTGACAGGAACAGTGTGAGAGTGGGGTCTCACAGAACATGAAGGAACTTAACTTACGCATGGCAGAGCCATGCGCTCTGTAGATAGATAGATAGATAGATACTTTATTGATCTCACAATGGAGAAATTACGTTTACACTCCAGTTACCTCAGACAGCAATTAGTCCACAATTATTACTTGTTTACCATAATAATGGCACACATCAGAATTAAAGGCAACACATACGCATTTGACATTGTTTATGTGCACTAAGTTTGAAGAAGTCCGTTATCCGAATTGAGGCAAGTGGGTGAAGGCCACGCAGCAACTCTGAGTTGCGCTGCCAACATCAGCTTGGGGGGGATGTGGGCTTGCAGCTAAAACTGCACCGCCCCCGCCGAAGGGAAACGGGATGACGAGAAGCAGGTGCCGGAAAGGGTGGGTGTTGATGGGGAAGGAGGGGGTGGGGGGGAGGGAATGGAACATGCTTCAGTCCTGTGAAAAGCAGTTTATTGTCTTTGTGAGATGAGATAAGAAACAGCCAATGTTCCCCAGGCCAAAACAAATCCCTTAGGAGGAAACAGTCGGGCAATTTGACCTTCAGCTTGATAAGCCTGTAATGTTATTGTTGCAGCAGTGAAATCACTTTTTAACAGTTCCACGTGCACAACCAAATCCCAATTATGAATTAAGAATGTTCACCGGTCTCTGAAATCTTCACTCCAACTGCAAGGCACGCATCTGCTCCAAGATGTGATCCAATTTGCATCTGAGTTCAAGAGTCATCGCAGTCTGAGAATGCACTGCCTTGCCAACCTCGTTAATCATGACTGACAAGCGAGGGGCCGTGGTTCTTGATACCGCCGTCTTGCCAATTTTCCGGTAGATGAGGGCAGCACATAAGCCAAAAAGTACCAGCCCTGCTACCATAAGACCAAAAATGAATAAATCCTCGACGTCCTCAATGGAGAAAGCCGCCAAGCATGCAACACGCCAAGACCCCCAGGAGTTGAGGACATAGCCCGCAGGATACGTTCCATCTGGGCAGGTAGGATCCCCCGGTCCTGACCTTCTTGTAGGAAAAAATGGTGTCAATAGCGTTCAGAGACCAGCTGATCAATTCCATGGTTAATCCAATAGTAGTCCAATAGATCCAGTATCCAATATGATTTGAGGAATTCACAGTCTGGTGAAATAGGGACTTGAAGGTTAAAGGCAGAGAACAGAGATAAGGGAGAGTGGAGGAGATGCGACCGCCCTTGTCGCAGTCCCAAGCTGAGAGCTGAAGAATTCCACAGTGACACAGCATATGCAAAATGGAAGCCGCGCAGGAGAGTGTCTGGAAGCACCAGAGAAATCAACAAACTGTAATACGGGAATTAGAGTTGGCCAGGTTACCTTGAAACGAGCTGCTGAAAGCTCTGACGTCTGAGTGCATGGAAGCAGCAGGAAAGACGAGGTCAAGGTCATGGAAGTTCATGCAGGATGCAATGCAAGAATCTGGATTCATGGCATGGAAAACCAAGAATCTGGCAGTGAATAAGCTGAAAGCCTGCATTTAAGTAGTCCACTGCTGATGAGTCACTCATGCATGTCAGCTGTGTGGCGGTGATGAGCAGCAGGCGTTCCTCGGCTCTGCAGCATGCCATCTGGGGGAAAAACTAACAATCTACACACAAGGTTAAAAAAGGAGCGAGGCAGACAGAGGTAGGGATGCACCGAGCCACAATTTTTCACTTCGGATCCGATACCTGAATTTGGATATCTGCCGATACCGATACTTTTCCGATCCAGTACTAGAGCTCTGTTTGCTTTAATATTATTCTTATTATTATTATTGATTTTATATGAGGACTTTCTTAAAAAGGAGACCTGAAAGTTCAGCTAAAATTTGCCAGAAGGTGCGTCTAAGATAAAAGCCTAGATTTGATGTTTTGGTGAAAGAATTAAGTACTTTTATTTTTTATAGACTTTTATAGACTTATTTTTATAGACGTAAAGAGAAAAGACAGCATTCTCTCTCCATCTCCCCCTCTGTCTCTCTCCCTTTCTCTCTCTCTGGCTGTCTCCCTTTCTCTCTCTCTCTCTGTCTCTCGCTCTCTCTTTCTATCTCTCGCTCGCTTTCTCTCTCCCTCCATCGCGCTCTTTCTTTCTTTCTTGTTGTTTAAGTGCTGCGCAAACTTTGAAC
The DNA here is from genome assembly GCF_902500255.1 of Thalassophryne amazonica. Lineage (NCBI taxonomy): Eukaryota > Metazoa > Chordata > Actinopteri > Batrachoidiformes > Batrachoididae > Thalassophryne > Thalassophryne amazonica. Next base: position 17,771,488 of record NC_047104.1, read on the forward strand.
TTTTGTTAAATATGAAGCCTTTCAACTGTAAAATAAATATCATCGTCGCTCTCTGTTCGCTGTCCTCCTCGGCTGCACGCTGAGCTGGTGTTTTACAGCCTCTGGACAGTGAAGCGGCTAACTTATTAGCACACATTTTCAGTAACAATTCAGTTAATTTTTTCAGAAAATCCACGCTTGACAAACAGACAGTTTGAAGCCGAGAGCCCGGCAGAAATTTGCCGCTAACCGCAGCCAGAACACTGCAGAAGGGAGCTCTCTTAAACAGCCCAGCTTCAGAAAAATCCCTCCTCCTCCTGCTCGGCAGTAAACAAGTAGAGAGCAAACAGCAGTTGAGAGGATTCACAGTGGCTCTTCTCTGGTATCAGAACAGAAAATGTTGCAGGTTGGATCGGTATTTTCCGATAGGTGAATTACATCTGTATTGGAACCTGATATCGATCCGGGATCAGATCAGTCCTACCCCTAGACAGAGGCAGACCATGACAAGGAAACCCTTAAAAAATCACAATTTTCATGTTTATTTCATGATCACATCATCCAATTACATCATACCTTAAAATATAGTAGAGAAGCTTGAATCTTCGACTGGACTGGGTTGCTTGACGTGAGGATGTTTCGCTTCAAATCACAGAAGCTTCCTCAGCTAAAATTCTTGCTCTGGTAGTCTGACTTCTGTCTTGACTCTTGTAGAGAAGAATAAACAGAAGCCACAAAAGCTGGAGTTTTAAACCTAACCAGACCCCTCCTACCGAGAGGCAGACTGCTATCGGCTAGTGACTAAACAATAGTTCTAATTAGCACTTATTGTGCTCTAGTTAGCACCCTCCTAATGACAGGGCAGCTGTCCCTCTTAATGATAGGACGGATGCCTCTCCTGATGGCTCCCTTGACGACTCTCCTGATGACGTGAATGACTCATTACCATGAACAAAAGACTGAAACTGCTTTGACCTGAGTACCCCATTGTAAACAGGGGACAAAGCGTGTCTCAGACCCCCTCCCTGGTTAAGGCTGGGTTTCAACTGTTTCACATAGAATACCTCCTTGACCGCTCTCTCAAACCATTTCTTCTCTCTGGCTAAGATTTTAACTTCCTTGTCCTCAAACGTGTGGTTAGTCTTTAAGGTGGAGATGAACTGCAGACTGAGGTCCACTGGCGCCCTCTCTGCGGTGCTGGTATAGCCTTTTGTGTAAAGGTTGCTTAGTCTCACCTATGTAGTGTTCATTACAGTTTTCCTGACATCTGATATAATACACTACATTGCTCTGTTTGTAAATAGGGATCTTGTCCTTAGGGTGAACTAATTTCTGTCGCAAAGTGTTAACCGATTTAAAGTAAACTGGGATTTTGTGCTGTCTGAAGATCCTCTGTAGTTTTTCTCCTACTCCTGCTAAATAAGAGAGAGACACTCCTCTTCTTCTTGCCTCCTGTCTATCTGGTCTCTTTGTTCTCTGGGACTTCTGCACTTTGTCCAGGGACCATCGTGGGTACCCACATACTGTGAGGTCTTTCCGGACCAGTTGTTGTTCTTTAGACCTTCCCTATGCAGTTGTGGGCACCTGTAGGGCTCTGTGTTGAAGAGTCCTGATCACCCCGAGCTTGTGTTCAAGGGGGTGGTTTGAGCCAAAGAGCAGATATTGGTCAGTGTGAGTGGGTTTTCTGTAAACCCCTGTCTGGAGCTGCCTGTTCTCTCCAGTTGTAACATCACAGTCCAAGAAGGCTAAATGGTTGTTTCTGGCATCCTCACGTGTGAACTTGATATTGGAGTCCACCGAGTTGATGTGTTCTGTAAAGTCCTCAACCTCCTGTTGCTTGATTTTAACCCATGTGTCATCGACATATCTGAACCAGTGACTGGGAGAGATGCCTGTGAAAGACGTCAAGGCTGTCTTCTCCACTCGCTCCATGTACAGATTGGCCACAATGGGGGATACCGGAGACCCCATCGCACAACCATGAATCTGCCTGTAGTATTTTCCCCTAAACAGGAAATACGTAGTGTTAAGACAGATCTCCAAGAATTGACAGATGTGGTCTGGTGTGAGTTTGGTCCTTTCAAGTAGAGACACATCCTCCAGCAGTCTCTGCCTCATAGCTGAGACGGCCTCAGCGGTGGGGATGCAGGTGAACAACGATGTGACATCAAATGACACCATAGTTTCATCTGCCTCCAGCTGCAGGTCCTTGATCTTGTTCACAAAATCTTGTGTGTTCTCCACATGGTGGTCTGAGTTACCCACTAGAGGAGCCAAAATCCACTTGAGGTGCTTGGCCAAATTGTACATGATGGAATCTGTGCTACATACAATAGACCTGAGTGGCACGTCCTTTTTGTGGATTTTGGGCAGTCCATAGATGCATGGAGTGGCGTCCCCAGGGTAGTCTGTAGTATGCCTGCCTGTTGATGAGTCCCTCTTTCTCCAGGTTTTGGAGGTAGCTAATGATTTTCTTCTTATAGCCGCTTGTGGGGTCTCTCTTCAGACGTTCGTATGTATTGGAGTCACTGAGCAAGTTGTTGATCTTGGCCTCTTAGTCTGATGTGTTCAGGACCACCGTGCATTTGCCTTTATCCGCTGGCAGGATAAGGATGCTTTGGTCCTTCTGCAGTGCTGATAAAGCTTTCCGTTCTTCTCCTGTGATGTTGGACGGAGGAGGCTTAGCACTGTTCAGAGCTAAGCTCTGTTTAGAACTGTTGTTTAGTCACTAGCCCAAAGCAGTCTGCCTCTCGGTAGGAGGGGTCTGGTTAGGTTTAAAACTCCAGCTTTTGTGGCTTTTGTTTATTCTTCTCTACAAGAGTCAAGACAGAAGTCAGACTACCAGAGCAAGAATTTTAGCTGTGGAAGCTTCTGCGATTTGAAGCAAAACGTCCTCGCGTCAAGCAACCCAGTCCAGTCGAAGATTCAAGCTTCTCTACTGTGGAAACCACCTGGACAACTGAGAGCCTACACAGAAACATACCTTAAAACCTTTGCTATATTCTCAGTCCTCTCATCGTGCCCTTTAATGTGGTGTATTACATGACATGTCTTACTGTAATCTGAAGTTTGACCTAATTTAGGCAACCTTTGACCTCAAGTGAAATCCTGAAGGTCAAGGTCAATCACTTATCCCAAATTATGGCTTAAAGGTAAAGCCTATCACTATGTTCATGCCAAATGTAGAGGCAAAACTTCAAAATTTGCGACCAGGAAAGTTGTTTCGTTGAATTTAGTGTTTGACCTTGCTGTGACCTTGACCTTTGACCTTGAGCTTGATCTTTTTGTGTTCTGAAAGCTACCTTTCTGGGGCTGCTATATTTGAAGGTGCAGGAGTCTGCGATGTAATCTGTGTGCTGCACACCGAGTTAACAAAACACTTAATCAAAGATTTTTTTTATGTTTTTTGGATGATGACATCATCAAATGACATCATAACTTACAACCTCTGCTATATTCTGCATCCTCTCCTCAAGCCCTTTATTTTGATGCATTACATGACATGTTTTGCTGTAATCTGAAGTTTGACCTTATTTAGGTGACTTTGGCCTCAAGGACAACCCTGAAGGTCAAGGTCAATCGCTTATTCCAGGTAATTGCTTATGGGCAAGGTCTATCACTATGTTCATGCCGCATTTGGAGGCCAAATTCCAAAAATTGCGACCAGGAAAATTGAAAATGTACCAATTTGATATCATAATTCAAGCTTATAGTGTCATAGTTTTGCAATTTTAAACCAATAATTAAAGTAATAAGAAATCTATTTCTCATTTTCTTCTTACTAAATCGCAAACAGCAGGGATCAGAGAGTCAGCACATTCTGTGGCAACAGCGCTGTGAACGGCAGCAGCTGAAAACAGCGTCTCTGCTCCACTCTGAACTGAAGAAGGAAAAAAAGAATCGCTATGAAAAACCAACATAATAATAATAATCCAGAGGTCTTTAAGTGATTATACATTCATAAATTTATAGTAGAAAGGCTTTGTGTTTCCAAAAAGTTCTGAGTTTGAAAAACAGCAGACGCATGAGCGATCAGAGGTAGGGGGACGGAGAGAGACATAGAGAAAGAGAAAGAGAGAGTGCTGGGTCCATTAAATATTAATGTGTTTTTAACATTTTCAACGCAGCCTGTACACTAGCCCAGGGTTGGCGCTGTTATGTTTCATTTCTTGTTTCTATGTTTTATTTGCTGTGACTCGCTCTGCCCGGGTCTGTGGCTTGAACACCGGCTGCTGTGACTCGCTCTGCCCTGGTCTGTGGCCTGAAGACCGGCTGCTGTGACTCGCTCTGCCCGGGTCTGTTGCCTGAACACCGGCTGCTGTGACTCGCTCTGCCCCGGTCTGTGGCCTGAACACCGACTGCTGTGACTCGCTCTGCCCGGGTCTGTTGCCTGAACACTGCTTGTTGTGACTCGCTCTGCCCGGGTCTGTGGCCTGAACACCGGCTGCTGTAACTCGCTCTGCCCCGGTCTGTGGCCTGAACACCGGCTGCTGTGACTCGCTCTTCCCGGGTCTGTTGCCTGAACACTGCTTGCTGTGACTCGCTCGGCCTGGGTCTGTGGCCTGAACACCGGCTGCTGTGACTTGCTGTGCCCAGGTCTGTGGCCTGAACACTGCTTGCTGTGACTCGCTCTGCCCGGTGTCGCGGTCTGATCGGTCCCCCTGTCTGATCAGTTCCCCCTCGGCACAGCGTCACTCTGAACAGTTGCTGAAATAAGTGTTCTCCCAGCATGGTGATGTCCATCACTTGTTCTTCTGCTTTTTTTTCTTAATATTGTGTTTATGACCGGCAGGCATTGTTTTGCTTTTTCCTGATTCCAAGATGGCGATTGTAGGAATCTCCACCCCCTGCCCCATTCAGTGCGTCCAACACATCCAATCCAAAGGAATCTGTCAAAATGATCAAACATAAACAGGTAGAGGGAGGAGAAAAGCTTATATTTTAGTCAAATGCTCTCTCTCTCTCTCTCTCTCTCTCTCTCTCTCTCTGTGTTCCCCCCACTTCCACCCATCCCAGCTCCCTCTGTAAAGTTAACCTTTGTGCACAGGGCCTGGCTTTGTGACAGTATTTCCTTCCATTTAAATAGCAAAATGCAGGTGGGTATACTTACCCTAAGACTGATATTTGCAATTTGTGTCAGGGGATTAAAGATGAAGTTCATTTTCTGACAACATGTAAAAGGTATCATAGAGAGAAGAAAGTATTGTTTGTCTATTTGAAGAAATGTTGATTCCCAACTTTCATGATTTGGATGATAAACAGAAAACTATTCTTGTGTTTACACCTAAATGGGATACACTCTGGCAAGTTGGGAAATATTGCATTGTGCAAATATTTTACAGGTACTAGGCATTTAGAAAGTGATATGTCCTATTGTATGAGGCCCTTTAATGTGGGTGTCTCCACTGATATAAAAAAATCAGGCATGAAATTAGTTTATTATACATATCAATATTTTATTCTAGTGTCTGTGTATGTTTCATTTATTTGTCTTTTTCGTAACATGTATTGACCCCTGGTGGCGTAAATTACAATGAAGCTTCTTTTTCTTCCTGTTCTGTCGATGGGACACCAGCCTCTCGTAGGTCACTTGCTCAGCCAAGGCGGTACCCAATTAAAAATGAGTGAACTGGGAAATGCAGATGAAGTGTGTTTTCCAAGTACACAAATAGCCTAAAACTCCAATCAAACCTCGCTCTGCGTAATGGCAGTCCAACACATAGCCACCTGCTGTGTCATAGTAACACCCCTATCGCACAGGACGCTGTTCTACTATGATCACCCAGGATCCAGAAAAGTGCAAAAATGGGATGAAATGGCTGAATGGGCTGGCTTATAAAGTGCAGGCTGGTTGTAAAAAATGCTGATCTGACAACTGGCTGGCTTATAATGTGCAGACCTGGCAACCCGCCTGAAAAGGAAAGTGAGAAGCTGTTCCCTCGGCCAGAACTGCCACAAACACTGCTTCTGCTTCCAATTCTTACCACAATGCAAGATGATTGAAACTGTAAAGATTATGAACGCCCGGAAGTCACCACGCACTAGAGATCATTTTAATCGAATCGTGATGAAATTTTGAACAATTCAAAAATTTGACCCCGGTTTCAAATCTTTTGCCGATGATTATCCCCTTTTCCATTTCACAGATGTAGCACAACTCTGCTTGGCTCAACTCGGCTGTACTTGGTTTGGTTCCAGACGCGTCATTTTCCATTACAGTTGGAAAATGGAGACCTCGCCCTCCTCAATGTGGGCGAGGTCGTCAGAGCACAGCTGCGCAAAACTACTGTGACATCAATTTATACGCGACACAAACACAAACAATGGAGGACTCCGTGTGCTTACTACTCTGGGGTACTGATCTGTATACAACACTGGATAGCTCATTGGCCAATATTTTTGAAGCAAATCAGCTACCGTATTACCACTTGCATGTCCAGGTTCCTGAATGGTCTTTTCTACCAATCTTTAACCAGGCGCACGCAATTTTATTCTTTGTAATTTTGCCAAAAAAAAAAAAAATACCTTCATATTCGTTTAAAACCTTCAGGGCTGTAAACTGTGCAAATCGCCAGTTCAAAGGCTGTGGATGAACATTTCACCTGTGAGTATGACTGAAATGGAAAGTAATGAAAAATAATTTAAAGAGCTCTATCCCCTATTCCAGCATATAGGCAAAGATGAAAATAATAATAATAATAATAATAAGTGACTTGTGTGTAGCCACATGTTGTTTTGTGTTGGATGAATTATTTTAATACATTTATTAGGTGTACTTCTTGTGGTTAGAGTTAACTCAGCCACATGGGGTGTGCAGCCAGTACATTCTGAGTGCCGGTCCCAAGCCTGGATAAATGAGGAGGGTTGCGTCAGGAAGGGAATCCGGCGTAAAACAAGCCTACCCAACTATGCAGACTAAGAATCGAATTCCCATACTGGATCGGTCGCGGCCCGGGTTAACAACGTCCGCCACTGGTGCTGTTGCCCAACAGGGTGCCGGTGGAAATTGGGCTACTGCTAGGCAAAGACGATGAAGAAGAGGAGGAAAGTGTTGCCACAAACAGTGGGAGAAGAAGAAAACTAGAAGGGTGGAAATTAGAGTGGGGACTTTGAATGTTGGTAGTATGACTGGTAAAGGGAGAGAGCTGGCTGATATGATGGAGAGGAGAAAGGTAGACATATTGCGTGTGCAAGAGACCAAGTGGAAGGAAAGTAAGAGCAGGAGCATCGGCGGTGGGTACAAGTTGTTGTACCATGGTGAGGACAGGAAGAGAAATGGTGTTGGGGTCATTTTAAAGGAAGAGTATGTTAAAAGTGCGTTGGAGGTTAAGCGAGTGTCTGACAGAGTGATGAGTGTGAAGTTGGAAATTGAAGGGGTGATGATGAATATCATCAGTGCATATGCCCCACAGGTGGGTTGCGAGATGAAGGAGAAAGAAGATTTCTGGAGTGTGTTAGATGAGGTGGTGGAGAGTGTGCCCAAGCATGAAAGAGTGGTGATAGGAGCGGACTTCAATGGGCATGTTGGTGAAGGGAACAGAGGTGATGAGGAAGTAATGGGTAGATATGGTATTAAGGATAGGAATGGGGAAGGACAGATGGTAGTTGATTTTGCAAAAAGGATGTAAATGGCTGTGGTGAATACCTACTTTAAGAAAAGGGAGGAGCACAGGGTAACATATAAGAGTGGAGGAAGGTGCACACAGGTGGACTACATTCTTTATAGGAGATACAAGCTAAAAGAAATCACAGACTGTACGGTGGTGGCAGGAGAGAGTGTCGCTAGACAGCATAGGATGGTTGTTAGTAGGATGACTTTAGAGGTAAAGAAGATGAAGAGTGAGAGCTCAACAAAGGATCACATGGTGGTAGCTGATGGAGTAAGACTGTTGTGTTAAATTTAGTGAGCAGGCAAGAGAAGCACTGATTGGAGAGGAAGCAATTTTGGACAACTGGAAAAGTACTGCAGATGTGGTGAGGGAGACAGCTCAGACAGTACTGGGTATGACATCTGGACAGTGGAAGGAAGACAAGGAGACTTGGTGGTAGAATGAAGAGGTCCAGGAAAGCATAAGGAGAAAGAGGTTGGCGAAAAAGTTTTGGGATAGTCAGAGATGAAGAAAGTAGACAGGAGTACAAGGAGATGCAGCATAAGGCGAAAAGAGAAGTGGCAAAAGTGAAGGAAAAGGCATATTGCAAGCTGTACAAGAAGTTGAATAGTAAGGAAGGAGAAAAGGACTTGTACCGATTGGCCAGACAAAGGGACAGAGCTGGAAAGGATGTGCAGCAGGTTAGGGTGGTAAAAGATGCACATGGTAATGTGCCGACAAGTGAGGAGTGTGTGCTGAGAAGATGGAGGGAATATTTTGAAGAGCTGATGAATAAAGAAAATGAGCGAGAGAAAAGGCTGGATGATGTGGTGAGGGTAAATCAGGAAGTACAAGAGATTAGCAAGGAAGAAGTGAGGGCTGCTATGAAGAGTGGAAAGGCAGTTGGTCCAGATGACATTCCAGTGGAGGCATAGAAATGTCTAGGAGAGATGGCAGTAGAGTTTCTAACCAGATTGTTTAATAAAATCTTGGAAAGTGAGAGGATCAATCAATCAATCAATTTTTTTATATAGCGCCAAATCACAACAAACAGTTGCCCCAAGGCGCTTTATATTGCAAGGCAAGGCCATACAATAATTACATAAAACCCCAACGGTCAAAACGACCCCCTGTGAGCAAGCACCTGGCCACAGTGGGAAGGAAAAACTCCCCTTTAACAGGAAGAAACCTCCAGCAGAACCAGGCTCAGGGAGGGGCAGTCTTCCGCTGGGACTGGTTGGGGCCGAGGGAGAGAACCAGGAAAAAGAATGAGAGGATGCCTGAGGAGTGGAGACAAAGTGTGCTGGTTCCTATTTTCAAGAACAATGGTGATGTGCAGAGCTGCAGTAACTACAGAGGCATAAAGCTGATCAGCCACAGCATGAAGTTATAGGAAAGAGTAGTAGAAGCTAGGCTTAGAAAACAGGTGAAGATCTGTGAGCAGCAATATGGTTTCATGCCGAGAAAGAGCACTACAGATGCAATGTTTGCTCTGAGAATACTGTTGGAGAAGTACAGAGAAGGACAGAAAGAGTTATATTGTGTGTTTGTGGACTTAGAAAAAGCTTATGATAGGGTGCCAAGAGAAGAGTTGTGGTATTGTATGAGGAAGTCTGGAGTGGCAGAGAAGTATGTTAGAGTAGTGCAGGACATGTACAAGAATAGTGTGACAGCGGTGAGATGCGCAGTCGGAATGACAGACTCATTCAAGGTGGAGGTGGGATTACACCAAGGATCAGCTCTGAGTCCTTTCTTGTTTGCAGTGGTGAGGGACAGGTTGACGGATGAGATCAGAGAGGAGTCCCCATGGACTATGATGTTTGCAGATGACATTGTGATCTGTAGTGAGAGTAGAGAGCAAGTTGAGTCTAGTCTGGAGAAGTGGAGATATGCTTTGGAGAGAAGTGGAATGAAAGTCAGTAGAAGCAAGTCTGAGTACCTGTGTGTGAATGGGAGGGAGCCCAGTGGAATAGTGCAGTTACAAGGAATAGAAGTGGTGAAAGTAGATGACTTTAAATATTTGGGGTCAACTGTTCAAAGTAATGGAGAGTGTAGTAAAGAGGTGAAGAAGAGAGTGCAGGCAGGGTGGAGTGGGTGGAGAAAGGTGGCAGGAGTGATTTGTGACCGAAGAATATCAATCAATCAATCAATCAATCAATTTTTTTTATATAGCGCCAAATCACAACAAACAGTTGCCCCAAGGCGCTTTATATTGTAAGGCAAGGCCATACAATAATTATGTAAAACCCCAACGGTCAAAACGACCCCCTGTGAGCAAGCACTTGGCTACAGTGGGAAGGAAAAACTCCCTTTTAACAGGAAGAAACCTCCAGCAGAACCAGGCTCAGGGAGGGGCAGTCTTCTGCTGGGACTGGTTGGGGCTGAGGGAGAGAACCAGGAAAAAGACATGCTGTGGAGGGGAGCAGAGATCGATCACTAATGATTAAATGCAGAGTGGTGCATACAGAGCAAAAAGAGAAAGAAAACAGTGCATCATGGGAACCCCCCAGCAGTCTACGTCTATAGCAGCATAACTAAGGGATGGTTCAGGGTCACCTGATCCAGCCCTAACTATAAGCTTTAGCAAAAAGGAAAGTTTTAAGCCTAATCTTAAAAGTAGAGAGGGTGTCTGTCTCCCTGATCTGAATTGGGAGCTGGTTCCACAGGAGAGGAGCCTGAAAGCTGAAGGCTCTGCCTCCCATTCTACTCTTACAAACCCTAGGAACTACAAGTAAGCCTGCAGTCTGAGAGCGAAGTGCTCTATTGGGGTGATATGGTACTACGAGGTCCCTAAGATAAGATGGGACCTGATTATTCAAAACCTTATAAGTAAGAAGAAGAATTTTAAATTCTATTCTAGAATTAACAGGAAGCCAATGAAGAGAGGCCAATATGGGTGAGATATGCTCTCTCCTTCTAGTCCCCGTCAGTACTCTAGCTGCAGCATTTTGAATTAACTGAAGGCTTTTTAGGGAACTTTTAGGACAACCTGATAATAATGAATTACAATAGTCCAGCCTAGAGGAAATAAATGCATGAATTAGTTTTTCAGCATCACTCTGAGACAAGACCTTTCTGATTTTAGAGATATTGCGTAAATGCAAAAAAGCAGTCCTACATATTTGTTTAATATGCGCTTTGAATGACATATCCTGATCAAAAATGACTCCAAGATTTCTCACAGTATTACTAGAGGTCAGGGTAATGCCATCCACAGTAAGGATCTGGTTAGACACCATGTTTCTAAGATTTGTGGGGCAAGTACAATAACTTCAGTTTTATCTGAGTTTAAAAGCAGGAAATTAGAGGTCATCCATGTCTTTATGTCTGTAAGACAATCCTGCAGTTTAGCTAATTGGTGTGTGTCGTCTGGCTTCATGGATAGATAAAGCTGGGTATCATCTGCGTAACAATGAAAATTTAAGCAATACCGTCTAATAATACTGCCTAAGGGAAGCATATATAAAGTGAATAAAATTGGTCCTAGCACAGAACCTTGTGGAACTCCATAATTAACTTAGTCTGTGAAGAAGATTCCCCATTTACATGAACAAATTGCAATCTATTAGACAAATATGATTCAAACCACCGCAGCGCAGTGTCTTTAATACCTATGGCATGCTCTATCTCTGTAATAAAATTTATGGTCAACAGTATCAAAAGCAGCACTGAGGTCTAACAGAACAAGCACAGAGATGAGTCCACTGTCCGAGGCCATAAGAAGATCATTTGTAACCTTCACTAATGCTGTTTCTGTACTATGATGAATTCTAAAACCTGACTGAAACTCTTCAAATAGACCATTCCTCTGCAGATGATCAGTTAGCTGTTTACAACTACCCTTTCAAGAATTTTTGAGAGAAAGGAAGGTTGGAGATTGGCCTATAATTAGCTAAGATAACTGGGTCAAGTGATGGCTTTTTAAGTAATGGTTTAATTACTGCCACCTTAAAAGCCTGTGGTACATAGCCAACTAACAAAGATAGATTGATCATATTTAAGATCGAAGCATTAAATAATGGTAGGGCTTCCTTGAGCAGCCTGGTAGGAATGGGGCCTAATAAACATGTTGATGGTTTGGATGAAGTAACTAATGAAAATAACTCAGACAGAACAATCGGAGAGAAAGAGTCTAACCAAATACCGGCATCACTGAAAGCAGCCAAAGATAACGATACGTCTTTGGATGGTTATGAGTAATTTTTTCTCTAATAGTTAAAATTTTGTTAGCAAAGAAAGTCATGAACTCATTACTAGTTAAAGTTAATGGAATACTCAGCTCAATAGAGCTCTGACTCTTTGTCAGCCTGGCTACAGTGCTGAAAAGAAACCTGGGGTTGTTCTTATTTTCTTCAATTAGTGATGAGTAGAAAGATGTCCTAGCTTTACGGAGGGCTTTTTTATAGAGCAACAGACTCTTTTTCCAGGCTAAGTGAAGATCTTCTAAATTAGTGAGACGCCATTTCCTCTCCAACTTACGGGTTATCTGCTTTAAGCTACGAGTTTGAGAGTTATACCATGGAGTCAGACACTTCTGATTTAAAGCTCTCTTTTTCAGAGGAGCTACAGCATCCAAAGCTGTCTTCAATGAGGATGTAAAACTATTGACGAGATACTCTATCTCCCTTACAGAGTTTAGGTAGCTACTCTGCACTGTGTTGTTATATGGCATTAGAGAACATAAAGAAGGAATCATATCCTTAAACCTAGTTACAGCGCTTTCTGAAAGACTTCTAGTGTAATGAAACTTATTCCCTACTGCTGGGTAGTCCATCAGAGTAAATGTAAATGTTATTAAAAAATGATCAGACAGAAGGGAGTTTTCAGGGAATACTGTTAAGTCTTCTATTTCCATACCATAAGTCAGAACAAGATCTAAGATATGATTAAAGTGGTGGGTGGACTCATTTACTTTTTGAGCAAAGCCAATAGAGTCTAATAATAGATTAAATGCAGTGTTGAGGCTGTCATTCTCAGCATCTGTGTGGATGTTAAAATCGCCCACTATAATTATCTTATCTGAGCTAAGCACTAAGTCAGACAAAAGGTCTGAAAATTCACAGAGAAACTCACAGTAACGACCAGGTGGACGATAGATAATAACAAATAAAACTGGTTTTTTGGGACTTCCAATTTGGTATGGACAAGACCTAAGAGACAAGCTTTCAAATGAATTAAGCTCTGTCTGGGTTTTTGATTAATTAATAAGCTGGAATGGAAGATTGCTGCTAATCCACCGCCCCCGGCCCGTGCTACGAGCATTCTGCACAGTTAGTGTGACTCGGGGGTGTTGACTCATTTAAACTAACATATTCATCCTGCTGTAACCAGGTTTCTGTTAGGCAGAATAAATCAATATGTTGATCAATATTATATCATTTACCAACAGGGACTTAGAAGAGAGAGACCTAATGTTAATAGACCACATTTAACTGTTTCAGTCTGTGGTGCAGTTGAAGGTGCTATATTATTTTTTCTTTTTGAATTTTTATGCTTAAATAGATTTTTGCTGGTATTGGTAGTCTGGGAGCAGGCACCGTCTCTACGGGGATGGGGTAATGAGGGGGATGGCAGGGGGAGAGAAGCTGCAGAGAGGTGTGTAAGACTACAACTCTGCTTCCTGGTCCCAACCCTGGATAGTCACGGTTTGGAGGATTTAAGAAAATTAGCCAGATTTCTAGAAATGAGAGCTGCTCCATCCAAAGTGGGATGGATGCCGTCTCTCCTAACAAGACCAGGTTTTCCCCAGAAGCTTTGCCAATTATCTATGAAGCCCACCTCATTTTTTGGACACCACTCAGACAGCCAGCAATTCAAGGAGAACATGCGGCTAAACATGTCACTCCCGGTCCGATTGGGGAGGGGCCCAGAGAAAACTACAGAGTCCGACATTGTTTTTGCAAAGTTACACACCGATTTAATGTTAATTTTAGTGACCTCCGATTGGCGTAACCGGGTGTCATTACTGCCGACGTGAATTACAATCTTACCAAATTACGCTTAGCCTTAACCAGCAGTTTCAAATTTCCTTCAATGTCGCCTGCTCTGGCCCCGGAAGACAATTGACTATGGTTGCTGGTGTCGCTAACTTCACATTTCTCAAAACAGAGTCGCCAATAACCAGAGTTTGATCCTCGGCGGGTGTGTCGTCGAGTGGGGAAAACGGTTAGAGATGTGAAGGGTTGGCGGTGTACACGGGGCTTCTGTTTAGGGCTACGCTTCCTCCTCACAGTCCACCAGTCGGCCTGCTTTCCCGGCTGCTCGGGATCTGCCAGGGGGGAACTAACGGCGGCTAAGCTACCTTGGTCCGCACCGACTACAGGGGCCTGGCTAGCTGTAGAATTTTCCACGGTGCGGAGCCGAGTCTCCAATTCGCCCAGCCTGGCCTCCAAAGCTACGAATAAGCTACACTTATTACAAGTACCGTTACTGCTAAAGGAGGCGAGGAATAAGTAAACATTTCACACCCAGAGCAGAAAAGTGCGGGGGAGACAGGAGAAGCCGCCATGCTAAATCGGCTAAGAGCTAGTAGCTACGCTAAGCTAGCGGATTCCTAAAACACGCAAAGTGAATTAATGTGTAAATAATTTAGAGGTGATTCAGCAGAAGGAGTGCTTTAGTTAAGGCACGTAAAGATTACACTGGGAAACAAATCGTAATCTAGATAACTAGATCAATCTAACTGCGCAGATTAAACAGCTAACAGATACAGAAAAACACCGCTGTGCTCCGGAACAGGAAGTGATACAATACCGCAGTGAGAGCCAACCACCAGTAGAGGCAAGCAAATCAGCAAGATTGAAGGGGAAAGTTTACAAGACAGTAGTGAGACCAGCTATGTTGTATGGTTTAGAGACTGTGGCACTAACAAAAAGGCAGGAGGCAGAGCTGGAGGTGGCAGAGCTGAAGATGTTGAGATTCTCTTTGGGAGTGACAAGAATGGACAAGATTAGGAATTAACTTATCAGAGGGACAGCTCAGGTGGGACGGTTTGGGGACAAAGTCAGAGAGGTGAGATTGAGATGGTTTGGACATGTGCAGAGGAGGGACACAGGGTATATAGGGAGAAGGATGCTGAGGATGGAGCCACCAGGCATGAGGAGAAGAGGGAGGCCAAAGAGGAGGTTCATGGATGTGCTAAGAGAGGACATGCAGGTGGTTGGTGTGACAGAGGAAGATACAGAGGTGAGATGGAAACGATTGATCTGCTGTGGCGACCCCTAACGCGAACAGCCAAAACACAAAGAAGAAGACTTGTTGTGGTTAGAGTTCCAGATGGGACCGGACCAGTTCAGGCGATGGACTCAAATGCTGGGAGCAAGGACGAGACAGGAGTGAATGAAAGGAGACTTATTTATAATCATGGATTTACAAAAGAGTAAATAGTGCTGGAGCCGGTGCCTGCAGAGCCGACACAGGGCCCGCTTGTAGCGGTGGAAAGCCGGGAGCTGCAGTGCACATGGAGCCAGGCTTGAGAGTTAGTGAGTGGGAATGAAACCCAGGAGTGTGGTACATGAACCAGAGCCAGGTGAGATGCTCAGAGCTGAGGAGGGAGGAACGTTCTGAGAAACGAGGAGAACAAAGGTGAGTGATTGCACTCGTAACACCAGAAGCCTTTAAACAACAGAATGTTCACAGGAAGGCATAATGCAAGAATGTTCACAGTTCCAGAATTATTCACAGAGGTCAGCAGCAGCGTGTCTTATGATGTTTAATTTGGCTTTAGGAATGTCTTGGAAATTCTTAGTAGTTCTGTATAACAGTTCATACTGTTCTTGGAAATGCACAGTCACTGAAAGGAGCAGAATGAGAGGTGGAATCTCACAAACTCAGAGACGGCAGGAAGCCCTGAGGCAGAATGCAGATGAGCAGTGGCACCGCTGCGAGTTCCAAAGTAACATGTAGTGCAGGTAGTGGCATGGAAGCCAGGGGACGCTGCAGTGTGGAAGCCACGCAGGAAGGCATCCGGAAACACCACATGTCAAAGAGCTCTATTACGGAAAATAAAGGTGCCAGGTTACCCTTGAGAGGAGCTGCAGGAAGCTCAGACGTGGCACAAAGGCATCTCAGGGAATCTCTCAGAAGACAGGGCGCATGGAAGCATCAGAGTTGAAGTAGCGGTATCTCAAAGTAGTATCTGGCAGGTAGCAAAGTCAAGGTAGATTCTGGCGTAGGCAAGGTCATAGAAGAATCTGACAAAGACTGAGCTCAAAGCTGGGGTTTAAGTAACCCGCTCATGCTCATGAATCTCAGGTGCGAGGAGATGATGAGTTTCAAGTGCAGCTCGGCTCTGCAGCACGCCACCTGGAGGGAAAACAGACAAACAACACACAAGAGGAGAGACAAGGCAAGGGCAAAGGTTGACCACAACAGTGTTTGTGTCCTTAGGCGTTGTTGCTGCATGCTTTATAACAAATATTAGCCTGAAGCTCACATAGCTATGTGTAAAAAATATTGTCATTGCAGTGGAAAACCAACTCTTCTGTAACTAGTTAAGTGGTGTTTTATTCTTTCAATGCAACTATTAAAAAATCCACTATTGCTATATTATCCATCATGAAATTTGTTATCCATCCACTTTTGTTTTTGTTATGGTACAATAGGGGGACATGGAATTACACTGGTTTTAGCAGTTTGAACAGCTTCACAATGGCAGCGCTTAAACACCAAAACTCTGAGCAGCATATCACGTGTGTATTTCATTTGAAAATACTGGGTAAATATCGAGTTGATTTGCAGCTGGATGAGCAGTGGAAACGGGAGACCAGCGTTCACAAGGAGAAGGTAAAGAAGAGCCACTACATCTTGAAGTGTCTTATTGACTGTGTCATCTTTTTGGGACAACAAGACTACCAGGGAGGTAGTCAGGAGATATACCTGGTAGTCAGGATGATATTGTTGCATGCCTGTGGCATGGAGTGAAGTGTGGCCATTGCGTTGTCCTACACAGCATGGATATTGTTTACATAAGTTATAGCTGACTGTTGTCTATTGAAGGCCCTGACTGAAACCCCACGACATGCCACTGTCAAATGGGCCAACGGCATTCCTCTGTTGGTCTTGGTTGAGCTTCAAAGGGTTCAGCTGTCTGACAGAAACCAGCCACTCTCATGACAAAGGTTTCAGTGAGGAACCAGGCAGGAGTGTCCGCTTTCTCCTTTATTATTTGCTATAAGCATGGAACATGTATCAGTGGGTGGAATAGACTACAAGATCTTGCTCTATGCTCATGATGTGATACTGTATATTACCAACCTGCTGACCTCTGTTCCTGCACTTTTCGATTGCCTGGGGGACTTTAGAAAGGCATTAGGCTGTAAGGTCAATGAAGTGGCAAGCAATGATGCCGGTTGGTGACAGGCTGAGAGAATTGGATAAAGTTGCTTTGTTTAATTGGTCCACCCAAAGATTTAAGTATTTAGGCACAATGATTACACCACAAACCTCACAATTGTATGTTGAAAACTATGGGAAACTGATTCTGACAATAAAATCTGATTTGGCTTGTTGGGAAATTCTTCCATTATCCCTAATTGGGAGAATAGAAACAGTCAGGATGAATCTCCTTCCTCGTCTGTTGTATCTTTTTCAGGCCCTGCCTATTAGAATCCCACCCTCTACCTTTAAAATGTTTGACAAAATGATGTCTTCATTGTATTCAAGGGAGGAAGCCTAGAGTCTGAATGAAATTATTATGTAGTCCACAAAAAAAAATGGAGGTCTAGGTTTGCCCAACTTAATATATTATTGGGCAGCACAGATACATGGATGAGTAGAATGGGTATCTTAGGATGTAGAAACAAATTGGATTAACCCTCTGGAGTCAAATGACGTGCCCTCAAATGGACGGAGCACACAATCTACTCCACTCTGTCTGTTTGAATGCATGTTGAATGCGGAGACTTAAACCTCCACACCACTTTTTAAATTTTGTTAATAGGCAAAATATAACTTGAATTATGATTAATAATTTACACGTGTTTATTGGGGATAATATTCTCATATTCGCTGTGCGTTTTGCAAACAGCTGCAGCAAAAACAACTGCTTTCCTGATTCAGCTGCAGGAGCAAGAAGGATGGCATGAAATACGACTCCCTCAACTGCAGCAGGAGAGAGGGGTGTTAACATTGGTGGAAAACTCAAGAACTAACTAATCCTGGTCCACAACATCATGTGGGTTTGATGACAATACACAGACCCCACGTGTGTGTGTGTGTGTGTGTGTGTGTGTGTGTGTGTGTGTGTGTGTGTGTGTGTGTGTGTGTGTGTGTGTGTGTGTGTGTGTGTGTGTGTGTGTGTGTGTGTGTGTGTGTGTGTGTGCGCGCGCACGTGTTTTGCGAACGGGACTCTTCTTCCGTGTGTCTCTGTCTGCGACAGCAAACAACTAAAAAAGATACACAATTTTACAGATACACAATCACTGGTGTAAAATATATTACCTAATAAACAATGATCCCCAGTCCATATAATTTGATTGCTAAGAAAAGAAAATTGTGGTTTAATGTGGAGCAAAATGCAGATACAAACACTTTTGAAAGCGGTGATATTTGCCGTGCTTGGAGTGTGTTTTATTGTGTGTGATGTGTGTAGTTGGTGTGTGGTGTAGTTTTTTTATTCATTTAGTGCGTCAAAATAATCAGGTGTCTTGGAGCAGTGCGTCGAGTCTCTTTATTTTTTAACTGCAAGTGTGGAGCACGTCATCAGTCTGATGAGTGATCAGTCTGATGACGAAGTGCACTTTATTGTTCTGGTTTAGACAAACGACAGCAGGTGGATCCACCAATCTGTGCGCACAGATTTACACAGTGGATTGGACCGCGTGCTTTTCGTTCCATTTTCTCCGGGACTCATGCATTTTGCTCCAGCTCCAAGTCCTAGAGCCCAGCAGGGTGGAGACACATGAGCTCAGGTAGAGACTTAACCCCCCAAAAGCCCAAAACACCTTTTTATTTTGTTTTGTTTTTTGTTTTTGTTTTTTGACCATTAATACAGCCAGGACAGTCTGTAGCAATACCAATAATAAAAATGCTACAAAAATCAGGAATTGGGGAAATATACACATCGATATTGAGGTGGAATATCTGTACAAATTGTTGGAGCTTCTGCATTGAACAGGAATTGTTTTTCTGAGTGGCACAAATATAATTTGTATGGCATCGTATTGCATGTAAAAAATGCCTGAAGTGTTTCCTGCATTTCAATGTGAATTGTTGTATATAACTTCATTTATGTTACACTTTGACATGTTTTTGAAATTTACAATTCATATTTACATTCTAAGTTATGAAAATTGTTCATTAAACATATTTCAGGTTTTCACAATAAAAAAAACAAAAAAAAAAATTTTTTTCTGATTCAAATTTTAGGTTTTGGGGTGAATATTGGGTCCACTCTTTTAATGCAGTTTGACAGAATGAAACAAAAACTGTAAAGTCTAAAAATGTACAAAACCATGCTTCCCAAATTGTCCCACTGGAGACCGCGCCTTTTTTAGAACAAAAGAAATGGAGAAATAAATAAATATGAGTGGATGATGTGTACACAAGTGTGGGCGCAGGTGAGGAAGAAAATTGGTGCACCTTTATTTTAAACTCTTTTCAACAGTTGCAGGATAAATTTGGTTTAGGTTATAGTGACTTTTTTTTTCAGTATTTACAAATACCAGATATTGTCATGTGCAGAATGGGGTACCTTGAAACAACAGCCTACTCCAATTGAGCACTTTTTGATTAAGGTTATTGAAGAAAAAAAGTAAGGTTTCACACTCCTTTTCACACTCCAAGGTTAAAATAATATTGAGTATGTATAAGCACTTACAATCTCACCTGTCTGATAATTCATTGGACTTGAAGGTGAAGTGGGAGTTAGAGGCAAACACAATTACTGAGGTTGAAGAATGGGATGTGAAAGAGGCCATAAAATCACTAGCAGTCCAACATGGAAGGAGTCACTTGGAAAGTTAAGTTGAGATTCTTTAGGACACCTTCCAATATTTTTAAAAATGATGACACTAAAACTAATCTGTGTTGGAGGGATTGAAAACAAATTGGTGACGACTTTTTTGGGACTGTTTCTCCCTGAAATCTTACTGGCAAGGGATTCAAGCAGAGATTCGAGTCATACAAACTTACTGCTTGATCCAAAATATTATATTATAGGGTTGACTCTAATGGGTGGTTTGAAGAAAAGGGCATTTCAGTTACTTCAGATTTGTTTACTGGTGGTGAGGAAAATGATAACACAGTCTTGGTTAAAAGCACTACCTCCCACTCTGCTTCAGTTACTTAAATTTTTATCATATGCCAATTGTGGGACAGTGTAAAATAATTTGCAGGATGTACCCGTATTATTTTCAGCGGGCTGGAATACTGTTTTTGAATTTGCTGAATGACTTTATTCTATTTGTTCTTACTTCAGTATGCTGTAATTGTGCATTGAGTTGACAAGAATGTTGCCGTTTTATTTGAGCATTCATTGTGAAAGGCCGTTTGCTGTTATGTGTTTTACTGGTTGTGAGACTTCAGTGCTAACTAGCGACCGAAGGTGACGACTAGTTGTCACTGATACTCGGCCTCTGTGGAGGATCCTCGTTTACCACTGGATTAACTTTCTGTCAAACACACGTCAGTATCACATGCATTGAGAAAATTTCACATGCATCCTAGTCATAATGCCATGCTACTTTGTGTGAAATTTTCTGATCAATAATTTCTCAATTATGTGCATTCACACACACACACACACACACACACACACACACACACACACACACACACACACACATTAGCCTCACTCCTGGGAGTGGAACAGTGGTAATAAACCCTAACTCTATGAGGCATTCTATATGGCCATAAGTGCAGCTATTAATTCCTAAAAGCTCTGGTGGAGCTGCTCGCTGGCCACACATCAGACTGTGATTGTACCGGACAACATCACTGTGTGAACGTCAACAGCTCGCACTTCAAAACCTGATCGGTAGATGCTCCCTGGATAGTGATTCTTGAAGGATCACGTGTTTCATCATGATGCCGTGTGCCTCATGGTGGGACAAATACATTAGTGTAGATTATTTTGAAGAGAGAATTGTATTTATGAGGTCTATTAGAAAAGTATCTGACCTTATTTTTTTCAAAAACCACATGGATTTGAATCACGTGTGATTGTGTCAGACAAGCTTGAACCCTCGTGCGCATTGCGTGAGTTTTTCCACGCCTGTCGGTTGCGTCATTCGCCTGTGAGCAGGCTTTGAGTGAGGAGTGGTCCACCCCCTCGGCGGATTTTCATTGTCAAGAAATGGCGGAATGATTTGGGCTTTTTTTCCATCAGAATTTTTTCAGAAACTGTTAGAGACTGGCACCTGGAAACCATTCGAAAAATTTATCTGGCTTTCGGTGAAAATGTTATGGGCTTGGTAGAGAATAAGGAGTGTTACTGTTGCTTTAAGGATGGCCCCCAGCGGCTGTGGGGCGCGCCGCACTCCGAAGCCGCCATCGACAGGCTGAACGACCATTTCATTTCTAAACGGATGGCTGTCTGGATCCGTGACCATCGTGTGCCATTTCTCTGGTTATCACAAGAGCTGGACATCAATGATTTTCCGGCAGATTTCACTTTTAACAAGAGATTTTGTCATGGAAAGCCGAGCGGAGGCTTCGCGCGTCCCGATGGATTCGCTACTGGAGTGAGACAAAACCACCTCCGTTTTGGTCTCACAGGACGGCTTTGAGATGGCGTTCAGACAGCTGTCGGTGGTTTTTCCATCGAGTGATTATCCGAGAAATTGTGGATGTGCCTGGACATGCCAGAACATGTCCCGTGAGGCTTCATCACGGCGTTGCTGTGCGCCATGCAGCACCGCCGCAACGCGCAAAGCCTCCGCTCCTCTTTCCATGACAAAAACTCCTGTAACAGTGGAATGTGCCGTTCATTTCCAAACTGGACGCTGTGTTTTATCCGGGACGTCGTCTGACTAGCACAGGAATTGTGAAAAGACGTGAGCATCAGCACTTTTCCGGCACATTGAGACAGATGTGTGCACTGCGATAAATAAATACCACAGTAACACTTGCTGTGCCTCGCAGTCCATCGAGTCAGTGCTTATCTCCAGGTTGTGGAGAATGAAGCGACTGAGAATCGATGACTGCTCCCAGATGGGACACTCATCCATCACAGGTTCCTCCCCAGCCGAGACTTGTGCCCATTTACACCCGATGAACTGAGACAAGGTGTCATGCTCAAGGATACAGATGAGTCATCTCAAGGGTTTACAGTCTGGTACAAAAAATGGATTTTGGTTTCTGTAGCTATTTTACTCCTCCTTGACAACTGTACAGGGGTGATTTTTTTTTCTGACCTCTCAATATAAGACGTTTTTTCCATAATTAAGGGCACAACAGTTTTGCTGAGCCAAGAGTTCAGACTCAGAGTGTCGGCCAGACAGACGGCACTGGCTGTAGCTGCTGGCTGTTCTGGAGGACTGTGTCTGTTCTTTGAGCATTTTATTACAAATATCTGTAATAATGTGACTTGTTGCATGGTTAAGTCTCCTAATGCATCATCTGAGATGTCAGCATGCCAGTCTATCCCTCAATGAAATTTTCGTGTCATTTCTTTTTGGATGCCGATGGTGTTAGTACTTTTAGCAGCTATCGGTAGCTTGATGACATTAAGGTCCAGTTAATCCATGATTACTGAGGAAATAAGTGAGTCATAATTTAAAAAGCAAACCATTATGAGAACCACTGCCCAGTCCCCAAAAATATGATAAACACCTGAACCAGGGTTAGTCTGTTAGCTTGTCCGTAACTCATAGACACCCCGTCTTCCAGCTTCATTCACCCAGATCCAAAAACAGCTAAAAAAATAAATAAATAAATAAATCAAAAAACAGTTTTAATATGGCTCTTCTGGGTCTGTACAGAAAAGGTATGGGTGATGTCAGGCAGGGTTTGTCCAGGATATATGCACTCTGTGGTCACAAACTCACAACATGTCGACCATTTTACGGCCTTCATCAGAATGCAGACATAACTACTACTGTTGCATATTTTATTCTTCCAAATACGACTTGCATCTTCTTTTTATAGTGTCGGTAAAGTTCTGTGGGCATTGAAAAATCAACACCTGTGACCACAGATGGAAGTTGAAAATTGTTTGAGGAAGAAAACATCATTATTTCAGATGATCTGTTTGACTCTGCTGCCGGTGCTACAGCACAGTTCAAGGTTGTGCTAACAGTGAGATTGGCGAATCAACATGCTTTTCCTCTTCCTTCATGTTTGTGGGCCCCTTGGGGATTACAGTGGCTCCAAACGGTTTCTCATCAGTTTTGTCTTTGAAGCTGTGAGGAGGAACTATAAAGACTTTGTCTGCCACCCCTCAGTCTCTTCTCTTTAATGTCATTTTTGGCCGGTGTGTCTGCTGACAGATGATCACTTCAGAACAAAAGATGATGATGAAGGATGAGGAGGCTGCGCTGAATGCAGATAATGTCAAAGAAAACAAAAGGTGGGCGGGGGTGTACACAAGCAGGCTGGTCAATGTCCAAAAGCAGGAACCATCAACATGCAGTATAGTCTGTTAGGTTTTACAGTTTGATCCCAAAGCTGTCACAGGGCAGTCATTCAGTCATTTATACAGACATCCTTTTATTGAGAGGCAACACATCAGGTCCCCATCACTGGTTCTGGACCCCATCAAACAGACATGCAGCCCTTGTCCATGGGCACAGTGTCAGTGGTGGTTCACAGCCAGTGCCAATTTCTGAACCCGTTCTATGCGTTTCCATACAAGACTTTTAAAAACTTTTTAAAAAGGCATTTAGTGATGCTGAAGGTGGTTTCAGTGACACCTAGAGGTAAGGTTTCATATTGCAAGCTATGCAATAGCCTGTTGGAGGACCACCAGACTGTACGTATACTTCAACAGGTAGATTGACTGGACTGATGTTTTACTGTTTATTTGTAAAACATGACTCATTTTATATAAAATCAAGTGAAGCATTTGCATTCAGGTCATATATATTTGGACAGTGGCACAATTTTATTATGAAAGGTTTTGCCTACAGCACGATTATTTCAATAACAAGCAAGATACCAAAGTGAAACTGGTCTGAGAATCATTCTTTATTTCTTAGTTATCACGAGTCCAAACGGTTTTCACCTCCAATTTCAGGCATGTGCAGAGCCGTTTTCAGTGTAACATGCAGTAGTCATTAAGAAAATTGTGACATACATGCTGTTACTGAATTTTTCATGGTGGATTGTGCACCCGTGGGCAATGAGCACGTTTACATGACTGTAATAATCAGGTAACTGTTAGTAATCAGATAACTGTAATAATCTGATCTCACGCGTTAACATGCACTTCAGTAATCCGATAACCAGAAAAACCGGGTTTACATGATTTCAGTTCATAAGATGGATTTCTTTCAAAGTGGAGAAAGAAGAAAGAGCAGTTCTTAAAGAAAAAGCATAGACTTTGCTCTCCATCTGTTCATCACCGAGAAATTTGCTCTTTAGAACACTGAAACAACACATAGGAACGTTCAAGGACACAATTTTTTTGGACACACAACAGACTTCCAGAACTTTGTGATCTGATGAAAGATGTCATGAGGCCCAGTGAGACAGCAGTCCATCCCCCTGAGTGAAAGTTGCTTTTACACATGCACAGATGTAAAACGATTAAATAAATCAGATTAATGGTTTCATGTACTTAAGAAATCAGAGTATTGGGCAGAATTCCAGGTGTGTTAATTGGATTTTTCCAGTGGTGGGCACAGCTAACTAAAAAGTTAGCTTCAATAACTGCTAATCAGCTAACTGGAAAGTTAGCTTTTAAAACGCCAAATCAATAAACCACTAAAAAATTTAGTAGAAGCTACAGCTAACTGTTAACTTTCAGTATTGTCTTAGGTACACTCTCAGCTTCTGACAAGCCGGTTTTGAGTTTAAGTACTGCCAATGCTTCTGATTAGAATCAAAGACGATCGCAAACCCAACACAACCAATGAGCCAGTCTTTGTGCACTCTGCCCACTGCTGTAGGAAAGAGTCATTTTCCATTCACAGCATACAGTGGTCCAGTCGTGAGGCAGACGTCCTGAAAAGGAAACCATGTTTGACTTATGGTTTTGATTTACAAACCAAATTAATCCGGATAGTTTAAGTACATTAATGTCAAGTCTGTCATTTGTACAACATGAAAATATCACACATATCTTTTAATTATAAAATAATGCACTAATTCTGAAGTTTTGAACATTAACACACAGAGATGCCAAAATGCATTATGGGTAAACCTTGCTTCCTTCCGATCACTGATTGGTTGATTCATTACATGTAAAATAAAAATGAGGAAAAAATGTTTTACAAATAAATGTGTATTTCTAAAATTTATTTTTTTTTCATTTGTTTAAAAAAAAAAGGCATTTGCAAAACTGAAAACAAGATACCTGAAAACTGAAAACAAGATACTGCCAGGTTTTCAGGGTTTTGGTAGTTCTTGTAGCACATATTCTGGTCTCTGATGATTAAGGGAGAGAAGTTCCTTTCCTCAGGGCCTCATTGGTCTCCCTGCAATCAGTACCCCTTTTACTGCTGTGTGAAGAGGAAGGGCCATCGGATTCTAGTTCCAGCCTGTTCTAGTTCCATCGAGCCACCATGAACAGTAAAACAGATATCAAAGTAACTTTGAGCTTATGTCCTGTATTTTTGTGTACATCTTCCAGATCTATCGGCGCTGTTGGCTGGTGTTCAAGAAGTCATCCAGTAAAGGACCTCGGCGTCTGGAGAAATATCCTGATGAGAAGTCGGCCTACATCAGAGCCTGTCCTAAGGTGTGTGTGCACCCACAACTACGAAACTAACAACCACCAGATGCATATTTTTGCATCAGAGCTCAGCAGCAAGCAACAGTTCTTTGTTTCACACAACACTGTTCTTCAACAGGAGGTGTAAGTTAAAAAGAAAAAAACTGAGTCCCAATTTCTAAACCAGGAGGTGGTGGCAAACCTGATGTGTGGCTGTTTTACAGAAGTTGTCAGTTATTACTGTCAGGTTAACCACCAAACCTAGTCAAGACATTGATGACCTGTAGGACAATGTTCTGAAATCCACATTGTTGTCTTCATGCGTCCTTTAAGAGTCATCACAGTTGGAGTCAGTTGGAGTTGTGTGGGAGTAAAAGTGAGGCCCAAATAAGGCTGAAAGGATGAGTCGAGTAACTAATTCGATTACAAAAAATGTTCAAGGCAAATTCTGTGCCTTGAAGCTCTGTTTAATGTTGTAGTAAATATGCCAGGCCTGTGTGTGGCGGTGTAACATCTCCAGAAATAAACAGAAGAAGACTACAGCATGCGCATAAGCCGTGTAAGAGCTAATCATTGTAGCACCAAAAGCTACAACTCTGCAACGTCAAATAAATAAAGTGTAAAATAAAGTGTTTTAAGAGAAAGAGGGTCCACGCTGATCATCTGAAATATACTTACTGCGCATTTAAAGAAAAGCAGTGCGTTTACTTATTTTTAAAACACACGGTTTGGTCCACCGGCTGCGCTCCATTCTCCGTTTACTTTAAGTCAAGTTTTCATTGACAGGGTGCAGAGCGGATTTATCAGTGTGACTTTTGTGGAAAAGCTGCACTCCGGAGACCAGTTTTTCACAGGCTGTGCTCACGTTCACGTGCAGCCTGACTGACTGAGGATTACACCACCTGTCTGCGCTTACCGTCCGGTGTCAGGAGAGTGCTCAGCTCCTGACACCATGAAAATTCTAAAACTTGTAAAGACGTGAAAAAATAAATAATTACC
Organism: Thalassophryne amazonica; assembly: GCF_902500255.1. Lineage (NCBI taxonomy): Eukaryota > Metazoa > Chordata > Actinopteri > Batrachoidiformes > Batrachoididae > Thalassophryne > Thalassophryne amazonica. The sequence goes on from NC_047104.1 coordinate 17,797,867, forward strand.
CAGGAATATTACATTATTCGTGGGTAATAAATAATTACCCAGGAAAATAGAAAGGGATACACTAAATTTGACAATCTATGTGATGGCACAGCGACATTGCTTAGGGAGAGCCCTGGACTATCAATGTTGTTTAAAAATGCAAAATTACTTTTTATCCGATTACTCGATTATTCTGGTGAATAATCGATAGAATACTTGATTACTAAAATAATCGATGGCTGCAGTGCTCTGAGGGCACATTGGCTTTGATAAGGTGTCTTCCAAATAGTTCCAAATGTTCTTTTATTACCTATTCATGTGACTTACAATGTCACCAAGGAACATTGAGTTTGGATGTCTCCATTTCCTGAGCTCAATTCTATGACTTTTTGATATTCCTGAGTGAATTCTGAAATCTGTCCAGGGATGTGTTTTAGCTTCTTCTCTGTTCAGTATTTGCATGAATGAGGTGGAGAGGAAGGTCTTGGAGTCTACACTGTTTAAAAAAACAAAAGCAAAACAAAACTGGCAACTGCAGTTGCCAGAAAATCCAGTTTAAAAAAATACATACAATAAAAACATGCAAATGCTTTTAAACCTTGCTGTATAAAGCTGTTGTATTTTACAAAAAAAATCACCTTTTAAAGCAGTGAATCCAACAGTTTTTTTTCTAAATTAACATTATCTTTCTGTTTTAAAACATTCAGTTCAATCAGTTTTAAACTGCTTTATTGTTCGTTTTATACGCATTAACAAACTTATTGTACATTGAATCCCATTCAATGAGATTTTGTTGTGCTGTTATAGTTTTGCTTAGGGCTATCACAGGAGGTTTGGAATGGGATTCCCATGATGTTTTTTTTTTCCTAATACACCAGTCACAGTAGAATAAAAATAGAACAGCAGGCTCCTTGTGACAAGGGAAAAAATGGTGGCCACGTGTTGCAGTGAATCATGTTACTGTTGGTGACCAGTTGCCAGGAATTGCAGGTACCATGTTCAGGCATTGACATTAAGCTTTTTGGTGTACTTGTTCATAGGACAAGTAACCCTGGCGGTTTACTTGTTCCATAGGAAAAGCTGGTTGTCTGGATAAGTGAGCGCCGCAGGCGTGAGTCACGTGAAGCGTGCCGAAGGCACGCGATACATACACCAATGGTGCATGTCAGCTAGGGGTGTCTGGGGGCATACTACTCTGGAAGTACTGAAATTACACTTTTTCATAAATTGCTTCTCTCCTGTGTGGGTGGTAAAATTGAATTTCCAAAAAATACATTTTATTACATATTGCATGCATAGCTCCTAGCCTTTTAATCCGTTAACCAAGACATAGCTCATAATGTTTCTCTCCTGTGATTGTTCATAATTGGGGAAAAAATTTAAATAATTGGTAAATGCCAATATAGATCTGCTTCTCTTCTGTGTGTTTTCTGAATTCATCACTCTTCAATGCACGATCATTTGCCAGTATGTATTTTATAAAGCAAATCAAATTATTTTATTTCGACATTTAAAAATGCCTTACTGGTCCGCAATTGAAGGAAAATCCCGACTTCTTTTTGTATTTTTCTGTCTATGTTAAGAAAATAAATGACATTGAAAAGTTTAAAAACACATTAATATTTGATGGACATAACATTTGCTGTCTTCTTTAAAAATGACACACTGTACCTGTGCAGAGTTTTTTCTGTCATGTTGACAGTTTAGGTTTTTTCAACATTTTTGAGTGGAATTGCATACTTATTTAAAAAAACAAACAAACAATATAACCCCTAATTGTCTTGTTTGAACAAGAGCTAAATCTGGACTGATTTGATTGTCAAATCAGAATCAAATTTATTGCCAAGTAAGTTCTCACATACAAGTAATTTGATCTGGTGTCATTGGTGCAGAAACAACAATAATAAAAAGAAAATGAAAAAAAATAATTCTGGAAGAAGTAAAGGAGTAAGTCTGCTCTTTTAAAGATGAATCCTGGATGAAAAAAAACTTTACTGTTTCACTGAGGCTGTGTGGTGAAGATGATTGTTGATTAAAATTGTTTTGCTGCTTTTTTACAGCTGTAGCGTCTGCTAACACTTTTTCCTCCTATCTCTCTCTCTTCTCTCTCCTCCCTCTCTGTCAGGCACGGCGGGTGCCAGGCACCCGAAGTGTCAGGACCCAAAATGCAAACTCTCGAACTAGGCTTGGATGTAGAAGAAATCATAGTCTTTAATACAGGCTCTGGTTCGGTACACAGGTGATCAGTCGGTGAGGCAGAAGCACAAACAGGGTCAGGCAAAAACGCAGTCATGGGCAACTCACCCGGAAACCAAACGTTTTTTGAATGCTCATATAACGTTTGCATGCAAACGTTTGCAAACATGCCATGAAAACTGCATGAACATCAGATGAACAAAGAATGAGGACAGGTAATGTTTGCACATAACATTATATGAACATTATACAAATGTTCACAAATGTTCGCAAACATCGTATGGACAGCTGAAGCAGAACATTCAGTGAACATCTGTATAATGTTCATGTAACATTTTTGTATGCAAACATTATATGAACATTATACAAATGTTCTTCAACTGTTCATATGTTTGTGGACATTTGTATAATGTTCATATAATGTTCATATATGAACATTATATGTTCACTAATTGCAAGCTGGACATGTCCTGCTTCAGCTGAACATTACAGAAATTTTCATTAATTGCAATCAATGAAAATTTCTGTAATGTTCAGCTTAAGCAGTCCCACTTCAGCTGTTCATGTTTGTATGTTATATATGCCAACATTATACATTTACATGCAGGCATTGGCCTACAATTTGATTGTATGAAAGGTTTACTCTCTATATTGAAAACCAAAAAGTGAAGTAAAACAAACTATGAATGTTTCAAAATTCAGTGTTTTATTCCGATGACTTGGAAATTAAATGAAACAAACCACCCCAAATCTTTTCATGCAGACATGAAACTTAAGTTATAACACACTGCAAGCAATATTTCCAGAGGAAAAAAAATTTAAAAAAGTGAAAAAAAAAATACTGCAAGTTTTATTACATACAAAAGTTGAAAACAGTATGGCAGTCAGATACAACACAATGGAAATGAGCATTATGCTTTATTATATTATCTGTGACATTGAAACATTCACCACATTTTAACGGAGTCTGCAAAAAACAAAAAGAAAAGAAAAAAAAGGCGTATCTCCATGTGGGGAAACTGCTCCTCGACCGAGGGAAATGGTAACTTATGGCACTATGGTGGTTGTTTTTTTTTTTTTTTTTTTTTTTTTTTTTATATGTGGTTTTGGCACTGATCTGACACCCTACAGTTTGGAATTCTGCCATGACCTGATGTCATGGTGCATCTCTACTCTGATTGGCTGTCATCACAGTCATCTAAATAATCCACCTCCAGTACCTCTTCAGATTCAGATTCAGAAGACGACACCCCGGGTGCAGACAGAACTCCATGTGTCTTCTGAAGATTCATTAATGGAAAAAGAGGCTGTTGTCTGGTAGAGCACTCTGGAGATGAGGCCGGAATGTCCTCCTCAGCGTACTCACCAGAGTAGAGAGGCCTACCATTGACAGAGCTGATGGCAATGGCTGGGTTGATTATGGTGTCCTCAGTTGTTTTATTCTCCAACTTTTGCTGGTCAGGAAAAAGTTCAGGATGGTCTTGTCTATACTTCCTTGATTCTGCTCTGTTGGGACAGCTTCGGATCACAGTACTAATTGTAGAAATTATAGTGTTACTGTCCATTGATGTAATAGCTATTACAGCTGCCATGACAACCCTATAAATTTGTGGAAGATCCCTGGCAAGGCTGCCTTTGGCAGTTCCCGACTTTCCCTGACTGCTGAAGCACTGCCAGAGATAAACTGGGGCTATAGCATACAAGCAGTCCCTGACAATGCTGGTTATAGTATTCTTCCCATGTCCAATTCCAGGGGCATATATGCAGTCAAAGCGTTGATGAGGGCATTCCTTCGGCGCCTGGCTCCCTTGTCCTCACCATCAAGTTTCTCATTGGCACTCTTCAGCTGCAAGTTGAAAATTGTCATTGTTAGTCATAAGAAATGACACACATTTTACTATTAAGATACTATACAATTTGAGCAGCATGGTCATAATTGGTATTCTCAACCCAACAACCTATTGTACAGGCCCTATATTTTTATCAAGCTGTTTATACTGGTTGCAGAATTTTCTCAAGTTATGTAGTTATCAGCTACCACAATGGAGAAAACTCAGAAGTGGTATATGCCATAAATACAGCATGTTGTTTCATAATATACTCTAAAAAAAATAAAACAAAATTTTGTTGAAGTGAAGAGGATCAGACAAATGTAAAATGTATTAACTCACTTCTTCAAGTGACTTTACAGGAAGGCCCAAGACTTCCAGGCACTGCTTGTAATTTGTTGTAGCTCACATTTCCGGATTAGAGCTGGACATTCTTCTAACAATCATCTCAGTAGCATCCTCATCATCAAGTTCCCTCTCCTGGTATGTTCGGGAACGGACACTTTGTGTGAGCAATGCATCAACTTTGCAGATGAGGTCATTCTGCTTCTCCTGGAACATAAAATGTGCACACAAATATTACTACCTTAATACAGAAGTTCCCATTCACACACACCCCCCCCCCCCCCCCCAATCTACAACAAAATCAGTTTTTAGTTGGGACAGGTCACTTTTTTTTTGCCCTAGAGAGAGTATACAGTTTTGTGTGTGTGTGTGTGTGTGTGTATATATATATATATATATATATATATATATATATATATATATATATATATATATATATATATACACACACACACACACACACACACACACACACACACACACACACACACACACACACACACACACACCATGGTCAGTGAGAATTACTTGTCTAACTGGCGTGCATTATTTTGTGAATATGCACACGTAGTTCAGCAAGTTAAGTCAGTGTAATATCACTCCGTTGTGGTCGGCACCACAGCAACTCACAAATCATTTGGCGCAGATCAGCTGTGTTTTGACAGGTGAATAACAGAAACGTGATAAAACATGGATTTCCAAGGGAATTTTTATATTTTTGGCCTAAATAAAATGTTTGAGGAACAGGAAGAGGAGGAGAGCAAATAGTGCAGCAGATTAGAGAATATTTACAGGGGAATCTTTCAAATGGTGATACAAGCACCAAATTCAACACAAATAGTCCTTAGACATTACTCTTTTGAAAAAAGCAGAGTATCCACTCGATTTTTCAATAGGCAGTCAGGTAGGGGTCAGTGAAGAATTACAAAGGGATCAAAATCAAAAGATGCTCCAATCATATTGAAAACTATACCACATTATTCGTCCGACCATAAAGATTCCAAAAAGGTATAGTTTGGACTATCTTTGACTAAATGTTATGAAGTTATGGGCCACCACAGCTCCCTTTATAATTGTATAATATAAAAAGGTAAAACTTGAGTAAATTCAACATACCATCAATATGCCCAGCATCTGCATGATGCTCCCAAGTCCTTCTGTTGGCGTCAACTTAACACGAGGAATCTCAGACAGCTGTGCATCTGCAGTAGAAACACTTGCCAAATGATGATATGCCGTAAGCTCAGCTGCAGGTTTTTTGCAGATGACAAACCTTCAAAAAACAAAACCAGTGACATATATATAATCACTATTTCCAGGAAAATTACAAACATATGGAAACACAACCACTAATTGGCTAGACAAGAGAATGTGCAAGATGCATAATCACTAAACCTCTGTATTATGATCACCCCAGAGTTACTACACCAATACAAATTATTTCAGTCTACATTATATGAAAACTTGTAGACTCTAGAGCAGGGGTAGGCAACTTGTTCCAGAATGGGCCAAGAGGGTGCAGGTTTTCTTTGCAGCCACTGACTCCACCAGGTGATTTCACTGATTAATATCACTTTGAGCAGATGGAATCAGTTAATCAGTGAAATCACCTGGTGGAGTCAGTGGCTGCAAAGAAAACCTGCACCCTCTTGGCCCTTTCTGGAACAAGTTGCCCACCCCTGCTCTTGAGCATCCTGTAGAGAATTTGTCAACTACTGCTGTCTGCAGGACATGCGTCTTCACACAGCTGCCAGGCACATGTTCAGAAGGTGTCAATTCTCAGTCAAGACTAGCTGATGTTTCTATGCCAAAAGAAAATAAACACTCAATATTAAAAGTAAGTCGCTGTACAATCTCATTTAAACAAAATACAAACCTGTGGATTCACTACTACTTTCCGATTTAGACTGATCGGGCTGTTGGTGTGACTGAACTGCCGTCACGGAGTTTGGCTCACGCTCAACCGGTTGGTCGGATGGAATCACTGATGTGGCAGCTCTTATGACAGCAGGCATGGTTACTTTTGAAAAGAAAAATAAACAATAACCCAAAAAATTATAATTACTGGTCGCATTTGTAAAGAGCAAACAAACATGTTGAAATAATTACACATGCAAAACCTATGGCAGTAATCAAAGTTACAATCAATAATTAAATATTCACACAGAAATATAAAACAGTTGTGGCAATGCAAAAACACAACTGAATCAAACTTATTTTCACAAAGTCTCTTTCTGTGCACTAACATGTTATTTGAACTTCAATTTCCTGAACGCCTAGTAACAGACAGCATATAAATTTTAATTATGGTCATAAAACGTTATGTACATAGATATATATCTATGTACATATATATAGCGAGCACATTTACTGGATCAGAACCACTCCAAATGCTACAAAAGACAGAGGTTTGCTTTGTTTTCACTTACTTTAAAATGGTGACTAGGGTGCGCTTCAGATCACGTGACCAATGTCCCAGATGTCCGTTTTCCTCGATTAATTAATACAAGTTCAGCTCTGTTGAAATAAAACAATTGGGGGTTATATTGTTTTGTTTTTTTAATGCAAAAAAATATTGAAAAAGACAAAACAATTAATGTGCAACATGATATTAACTTAGATTTTGACAGAAACATGCAAAAAAGAACTTTGATATTACAAATATTACAACATAAATGTCATATTTGTCTATTATTCTTGTTTAGAATGCATTGGAAGTTCTGTATCCCCCGTCTTTATAGCTGGTCCTACACCCTACCATCAGGTATTTCGTCTGGGCCATACTAAAATATGAAATGGGTGAAATGGAGACTGATAATCACAAAATGGGGTAAAATGTAACAAAATGGAGCAGAGTGAACCAGACTGACTCCAAATAATTACTTCTATTTAACTGTTTAGCTTTTGTTTTTCTCCTCTACTGGTGGTTGGCTCTCACTGCGGTATTGTATCACTTCCTGTTCCGGAGCACAGCAGTGTTTTTCTGTATCTGTTAGCTATTTAATCTGCGCAGTTAGATTGATCTAGTTATCTAGATTACGATTTGTTTCCCAGTGTAATCTTTACGTGCCTTAACTAAAGCACTCCTTCTGCTGAATCACCTCTAAATTATTTACACATTATTCACTTTGCGTGTTTTTAGGAATCCGCTAGCTTAGCGTAGCTACTAGCTCTTAGCCGATTTAGCATGGCGGCTTCTCCTGTCTCTCCCGCACTTTTCTGCTCTGGGTGTGAAATGTTTAGTTATTCCTCGGCCTCCTTTAGCAGTAATGGTACTTGTAATAAGTGTAGCTTATTCGTAGCTTTGGAGGCCAGGCTGGGCGAATTGGAGACTCGGCTCCGCACCGTGGAAAATTCTACAGCTAGCCAGGCCCCTGTAGTCGGTGCGGACCAAGGTAGCTTAGCCGCCGTTAGTTACCCCCTGGCAGATCCCGAGCAGCCGGGAAAGCAGGCCGACTGGGTGACTGTGAGGAGGAAGCGTAGCCCTAAACAGAAGCCCTGTGTACACCGCCAACCCGTTCACATTTCTAACCGTTTTTCCCCACTCGACGACACACCCACCGAGGATCAAACTCTGGTTATTGGCGACTCTGTTTTGAGAAATGTGAAGTTAGCGACACCAGCAACCATAGTCAATTGTCTTCCGGGGGCCAGAGCAGGCGACATTGAAGGAAATTTGAAACTTCTGGCTAAGGCTAAGCGTAAATTTGGTAAGATTGTAATTCACGTCGGCAGTAATGACACCCGGTTACGCCAATCGGAGGTCACTAAAATTAACATTAAATCGGTGTGTAACTTTGCAAAAACAATGTCGGACTCTGTAGTTTTCTCTGGGCCCCTCCCCAATCGGACCGGGAGTGACATGTTTAGCCGCATGTTCTCCTTGAATTGCTGGCTGTCTGAGTGGTGTCCAAAAAATGAGGTGGGCTTCATAGATAATTGGCAAAGCTTCTGGGGAAAACCTGGTCTTGTTAGGAGAGACGGCATCCATCCCACTTTGGATGGAGCAGCTCTCATTTCTAGAAATCTGGCCAATTTTCTTAAATCCTCCAAACCGTGACTATCCAGGGTTGGGACCAGGAAGCAGAGTTGTAGTCTTACACACCTCTCTGCAGCTTCTCTCCCCCTGCCATCCCCTCATTACCCCATCCCCGTAGAGACGGTGCCTGCTCCCAGACTACCAATAACCAGCAAAAATCTATTTAAGCATAAAAATTCAAAAAGAAAAAATAATATAGCACCTTCAACTGCACCACAGACTAAAACAGTTAAATGTGGTCTGTTAAACATTAGGTCTCTCTCTTCTAAGTCCCTGTTAGTAAATGATATAATAATTGATCAACATATTGATTTATTCTGCCTTACAGAAACCTGGTTACAGCAGGATGAATATGTTAGTTTAAATGAGTCAACACCCCCGAGTCACACTAACTGTCAGAATGCTCGTAGCACGGGCCGGGGCGGAGGATTAGCAGCAATCTTCCATTCCAGCTTATTAATTAATCAAAAACCCAGACAGAGCTTTAATTCATTTGAAAGCTTGTCTCTTAGTCTTGTCCATCCAAATTGGAAGTCCCAAAAACCAGTTTTATTTGTTATTATCTATCGTCCACCTGGTCGTTACTGTGAGTTTCTCTGTGAATTTTCAGACCTTTTGTCTGACTTAGTGCTTAGCTCAGATAAGATAATTATAGTGGGCGATTTTAACATCCACACAGATGCTGAGAATGACAGCCTCAACACTGCATTTAATCTATTATTAGACTCTATTGGCTTTGCTCAAAAAGTAAATGAGTCCACCCACCACTTTAATCATATCTTAGATCTTGTTCTGACTTATGGTATGGAAATAGAAGACTTAACAGTATTCCCTGAAAACTCCCTTCTGTCTGATCATTTCTTAATAACATTTACATTTACTCTGATGGACTACCCAGCAGTGGGGAATAAGTTTCATTACACTAGAAGTCTTTCAGAAAGCGCTGTAACTAGGTTTAAGGATATGATTCCTTCTTTATGTTCTCTAATGCCATATACCAACACAGTGCAGAGTAGCTACCTAATCTCTGTAAGGGAGATAGAGTATCTCGTCAATAGTTTTACATCCTCATTGAAGACAACTTTGGATACTGTAGCTCCTCTGAAAAAGAGAGCTTTAAATCAGAAGTGTCTGACTCCGTGGTATAACTCTCAAACTCAAACTTAAAGCAGATAACCCGTAAGTTGGAGAGGAAATGGCGTCTCACTAATTTAGAAGATCTTCACTTAGCCTGGAAAAAGAGTCTGTTGCTCTATAAAAAAAAAGCCCTCCGTAAAGCTAGGACATCTTTCTACTCATCACTAATTGAAGAAAATAAGAACAACCCCAGGTTTCTTTTCAGCACTGTAGCCAGGCTGACAAAGAGTCAGAGCTCTATTGAGCTGAGTATTCCATTAACTTTAACTAGTAATGACTTCATGACTTTCTTTGCTAACAAAATTTTAACTATTAGAGAAAAAATTACTCATAACCATCCCAAAGACGTATCGTTATCTTTGGCTGCTTTCAGTGATGCCGGTATTTGGTTAGACTCTTTCTCTCCAATTGTTCTGTCTGAGTTATTTTCATTAATTACTTCATCCAAACCATCAACATGTTTATTAGACCCCATTCCTACCAGGCTGCTCAAGGAAGCCCTACCATTATTTAATGCTTCGATCTTAAATTTGATCAATCTATCTTTGTTAGTTGGCTATGTACCACAGGCTTTTAAGGTGGCAGTAATTAAACCATTACTTAAAAAGCCATCACTTGACCCAGCTATCTTAGCTAATTATAGGCCAATCTCCAACCTTCCTTTTCTCTCAAAAATTCTTGAAAGGGTAGTTGTAAAACAGCTAACTGATCATCTGCAGAGGAATGGTCTATTTGAAGAGTTTCAGTCAGGTTTTAGAATTCATCATAGTACAGAAACAGCATTAGTGAAGGTTACAAATGATCTTCTTATGGCCTCGGACAGTGGACTCATCTCTGTGCTTGTTCTGTTAGACCTCAGTGCTGCTTTTGATACTGTTGACCATAAAATTTTATTACAGAGATTAGAGCATGCCATAGGTATTAAAGGCACTGCGCTGCGGTGGTTTGAATCATATTTGTCTAATAGATTACAATTTGTTGATGTAAATGGGGAATCTTCTTCACAGACTAAAGTTAATTATGGAGTTCCACAAGGTTCTGTGCTAGGACCAATTTTATTCACTTTATACATGCTTCCCTTAGGCAGTATTATTAGACGGTATTGCTTAAATTTTCATTGTTACGCAAATGATACCCAGCTTTATCTATCCATGAAGCCAGAGGACACACACCAATTAGCTAAACTGCAGGATTGTCTTACAGACATAAAGACATGGATGACCTCTAATTTCCTGCTTTTAAACTCAGATAAAACTGAAGTTATTGTACTTGGCCCCACAAATCTTAGAAACATGGTGTCTAACCAGATCCTTACTCTGGATGGCATTACTCTGACCTCTAGTAATACTGTGAGAAATCTTGGAGTCATTTTTGATCAGGATATGTCATTCAAAGCGCATATTAAACAAATATGTAGGACTGCTTTTTCGCATTTACGCAATATCTCTAAAATCAGAAAGGTCTTGTCTCAGAGTGATGCTGAAAAACTAATTCATGCATTTATTTCCTCTAGGCTGGACTATTGTAATTCATTATTATCAGGTTGTCCTAAAAGTTCCCTAAAAAGCCTTCAGTTAATTCAAAATGCTGCAGCTAGAGTACTGACGGGGACTAGAAGGAGAGAGCATATCTCACCCATATTGGCCTCTCTTCATTGGCTTCCTGTTAATTCTAGAATAGAATTTAAAATTCTTCTTCTTATAAGGTTTTGAATAATCAGGTCCCATCTTATCTTAGGGACCTCGTAGTACCATATCACCCCAATAGAGCGCTTCGCTCTCAGACTGCAGGCTTACTTGTAGTTCCTAGGGTTTGTAAGAGTAGAATGGGAGGCAGAGCCTTCAGCTTTCAGGCTCCTCTCCTGTGGAACCAGCTCCCAATTCAGATCAGGGAGACAGACACCCTCTCTACTTTTAAGATTAGGCTTAAAACTTTCCTTTTTGCTAAAGCTTATAGTTAGGGCTGGATCAGGTGACCCTGAACCATCCCTTAGTTATGCTGCTATAGACGTAGACTGCTGGGGGGTTCCCATGATGCACTGTTTCTTTCTCTTTTTGCTCTGTATGCACCACTCTGCATTTAATCATTAGTGATCGATCTCTGCTCCCCTCCACAGCATGTCTTTTTCCTGGTTCTCTCCCTCAGCCCCAACCAGTCCCAGCAGAAGACTGCCCCTCCCTGAGCCTGGTTCTGCTGGAGGTTTCTTCCTGTTAAAAGGGAGTTTTTCCTTCCCACTGTAGCCAAGTGCTTGCTCACAGGGGGTCGTTTTGACCGTTGGGGTTTTACATAATTATTGTATGGCCTTGCCTTACAATATAAAGCGCCTTGGGGCAACTGTTTGTTGTGATTTGGCGCTATATAAAAAAATTGATTGATTGATTGATTGTTTTTGTAAGATGGCCTCAGTACACGTTATAATTGTCTTAGCAAGTTTTCAGGGTATCATGCATGCAGTCTCTTATTAACGTAATGAAAAGCAGAAAAAAAATTACATTTTTGTAGTATAATATTCATTTACAATTGTCATCATGTGGATTCTCTATATGTTTGATTGCAGCGAGACTCTGGCACGCAAGGGATTATGGGATACGTCAGTAGGGTGAATGGGAATTGAAGGCCTCGATCTGGGGATTTTTTCAGGCCTACTGCGTTTTTTTTCGGTCCAGCATAATAAATGTAAAATGTCAAGTATTATTCGAACTTCAAATTTATTTATTAACAAGCCACGAACTGCATGACTCGCGGCAATGGTTTCACGTTGTTTGGAGATGACAATAATTAAGGTTTGTGCCACGCCATCCAGGCCGTGGGTTGATCAGATAAACAAGTTGTTGCTAAATACAGACCTATATCCAAACTTTTAGACAGGTCAACTATGTCGTGAGCATAACATATACATGCTTTTTCATCGTTATGTAAGTCCAAAGTGTAATTCTTAAGAAATTAAAGATGGTAAATCAATGGAAAGGCGCAATCAGATCAGTTCAAAAAGAAAACATCACAGTTATAACGTAAAAACGACAATAAGTATAATATGGAGACCTGCATATAACCACGACGTTCAGATAATTTTTGCAGTATGTTTGAAAGCGTTGCAATAGAAATTTCTTACCTGATGGTGATAGATTTGAATTCACAAATTAGCGCACCTCTCTCCAAGCTCCCAAACCGCAAAATGGCGATGGGAAACCAACGAAGGCCGTACTCATGTGCCGTTCAGGTCTCAAATCTCGCGCAAATCACGCAAAATCTCACAGCACAGATCTGTGCTGTGAGATTTTAAGGTACACTGGGCTTGCGTGGAGTCGCGTGCGACCAACAAACTTCTTGATTACACACAAAAAAGAAGGGAAAAAACCGCTCGACAAATTAATGCAGCCAAATATAAACACAAAAAACGCTCTGCAAATTACCATGACGCAACCAACAAACACAAAAAATTCTCTGCAAATTAAGGCAACTAAATAGACAAACATTCAATGTTTGATACATGCAAATGTTCGCTTCCAAACATTACACAAACATAACGATCATATAAACACAATAAAAAAATAAAATACAAAAAAAGCACCCAGCAAATTACACAACCAAATATAAAGGCTGCACTTTACCTCCGCCCACTTTCTCCCCTCGGGACGCGAACTCCCAATCTTCTGCATACAAGGTGTACTCTCTAACCAGAAGGCTACAACTCAAGGCTGTTGTTTTGTGACCAGAGAATCCTTTTGAGTTGTTGTGCAGTGAGGTTTACGAGTTGCATGCACAGCGACAGCTGCCTCCGTACATAAATGCAACAAAAAGAAAAAAAGCTCTGCACAACACAACAAAAAATGCTCTGCAAATCACCACATATCAAGGCTCTGCTAATTATCATGACGCAACCAAATGAAAACACAGCCAAAAAAAAAAAAGAAGCTCCGCTATGGCAACCAAATATAAACAAACACTCTATGAACGTTTGATACGTACATGTTTGCAAATGTTCACTTCCATGCAAACATCACACAAACATCGTGAACATTACATGAACGTTCTCAAACTTGCTGAACAATAAGCAAACATTCTATGAACATTTGCTCGCAAATGTTCGCTTACATGTTTGCAATTAAATGACCTGTAAAAAATATTATTTGTCTATGAGCTGTTTTATTTAAATATCAGTGTTTCTTGCTCATGCATGTTGAAAACATTATTTTGTAAATCAATTTTTAATACCTTTATATATTTTCCTTATTTACAAAAATGTTAAAGATATTATGCTTTTATAAAATTTGGCAAAATGTATATAACTCAGGTCTGTGGGTCTTCTAATAAGCTGGCATTGCAATCTGTTTCCATAAAAAAAAAATATTTTTGGTAGCTGACAATCACAGTCTGTAGTACAGTGACTTAAATTATTTTGCAAAAATTATATTCCAACAGATTGCATGTTTATGCAAGTTGCCCAAGACATGTTTTCTGTCAGTTTATCACAGTAATCTTGAAATTCTATATTCGGTAGGCCTGAATAAATCATAAATTGACAAATTCTTGGTTACCATGGTAGAGTGCTTAAATTATTTCCTGTTCATTCTACCTATGTTTGCATACATGATTTAAATGGAGTCCAACATTAACTTTCTGTAGGCAAAATATTTATTGTTTCCTGTATATGAAATTTTACAAAATTTTAGAATATATATATTTTTGTTTAGAGGCAATTTGCACATACACCATGAACATTATGTGAATGTTCGCAAACACACTGAACATTAAGCATACATTCTATGAACATTTGATTGATTTTTGCAAATGCTTGCTTACATGTTTGTCTAATGTTCTCTTCCATGCAAACATCAGACAAACATCACAAACATTATATGAATGTTTGCAAACTTGCTGAACAGTAAATGAACATTCTATGAATGTTTGTTTGATGTTCACAAATGTTCGCTTCCGGGTGGGAAGCAGGGTTCAAAGGCATGAGCAGACACAGACATCATGGATGAGGCAAAAGGCGCAGTCAAAAAACACAAAGCAGGGTCTGGATACACGGCGAATCAGAAACGGGACTAGATACAGAGCTGGTAAGTGTGCAAAGACAACAAACAAGCAAGGGTGTGGTGGCTGGGTGGAGATTAAATAAGACAGGAGTTAACAAAGTGCACGAGGAACAATCAAGGGGGTGTGGCCAGAGAACGAAGATACTACATTGTGCAAGACAGTGAGGGAGGACAACACAAGGTGGAGTGAACAGAAGATGATTTGTGAACAGGTGTCAAGAGTGTGACTAAATGAAAACACAAAGCAGACAGCGTTAAAGTGAGAGAGGGGGTGCAGAGAAAACATAATCAACTGGCTGTGAGAGATGAAGACAGGAATGCAGGTGCAGGATGTGGAGTGAAACAGAAATAAGTACAAAGCTACAACTGAATATAATATTACTGAACAGGAATCAAACATGAACATGAGGAATAAACTAAACAAGAACTGGCAACACGGACTAGAACATGAGACATGGAGCAAAATACTAAAATTACATTAAACATAAACTGGCTAAAGAAAACAATTCAGTAAGACAAACCATAAGAAGAAGCAGTGAACAAACAATAACCAAAACAAATCCTGACATAACAGTACAACAAATATTATAACCAAAGTGAAAAGTAACAAAGAAAACAATGACAAAACAGAGAACAACCATATGATGAAAATAAAATAACTAGTGAATCATAAGAACAAAGTGACAAGAAAAACATGACAGAATAAATCATGATGAAAATAAATATTAATAAATCAAAGCCGCAGCAGATGGGAAACCATGAAAAGGGAAAAACAAGGGCTCAGCACCCTGACCTGGCTCAATCCCTGACAGTACCCTCCCCCCAAGCTGAGGTCACCGGACCGCCGCAGCAAAAGAAACCAACACTGGGAGGGCGTGGGGGAAACTCCAAGGAGGCGGGCAAACAGGGACCCGGGTGACAACCAGGAGGGCCATAAGGCATGAGACCCCATGGGTAATTAACCCAGTGCCTGAACCTGGGGTCAGAGAACCTCGGGCGGAAACCAGGTTGTACATTTGTGAGTGTCATGATTGGGTATAAAATGAGCATCCCCAAAAGGCTCAGCCATTCACAAGCAAAGTTGGGGCGAGGATCACCACTTTGTGAACAACTGCATGAAAAAATAGCCCAACACTTTAAGAACAATGTTTCTCAACATTCAATTGCAAGGAATTTAGGGATTCCATCATCTACAGTTCATAATATAATCAGAAGGATTCAAAGTATCTGGAGAACTTTCTACACATAAGCGACGGGGCCCGTATCCATTTCAAAATGAGCAAATATTTGCACAAAAACAACACAGTTGATCAGTTTGAACATTAAATATCTTGTCTTTATGGTGTATTCAATTGAATATAGGTTGAAGAGGATTTGCAAATCATTATATTCTGTTTTTATTTACATTTTACACAACGTCCCAACTTCATTGGAATTGTCTTGTGTCACATGGGCACCATTTGTCTGAGCGCGTCACAAATGTCCATAGGTATTGATGCTTAAGAGATTTATCTGTTTATTTTTGAGTAAAATTAGAAAATCAAGCCAAAAGTGTTTCATAAAAAGGAGTCTTGAGATATCCAAGCAATAAAGGAAAGGTTCTCCACACTTCTGCCAAGCACAATTCACTGCAAGCAGGTCAGGATGAAACTTGAGGAAAATAAAGAACGCCAGTGCAACACAGATGTCTGTGCAATAAATTTATTAAAGGTGCAAAACAAAAGAGGGATTAACATTTCAATGTAAAGTTACCTTTTTCCTCGGGTCTTGTGATATGTCAGATGTATTAATTTGGATTTCCTGTTGATGCCACAGAAGGCATCAACAGGACGACAACTCTTCTACTTGGGTTGTTTGCAGTTAGGACTGAAGGTGGTCCCATTGGACCATGTGTACAATGTAATGCTTCAGGTCTGACCTGAAGCTGATAATTTAGAAATTCCAGTTATGATTGTATCTATATTGTGCTGTGACAGAGTCCAACTTTAGAGAGACACACAGATGGGTGGAGGTCTCTTCACACTCCATTACAAGTTTCTGTGATTCTCACTCAATTTTGTGTGACCTCGTTATTGTTATGAAGTAGTCACAGTAACTTGATTATGTTTTTCCTTGAACATTTTCCACAGGTGACAGAGATCAGTAATGTCAAGACCATCACACGGTTACCACGGGATACCAAGCGACAGGCCGTGGCCATTGTGTTTACAGATGACACGTCTCGCATGTTCACCTGTGAGTCAGGTAAAGTCTGAACAGACACTTGAGTAGTGCAACAGTAAATGTGCTTCAGTCCAAAGATGTGAACATGTGAATATAGTCAAGACCCTCACCTACAGGTTGTCTCAGCCTACAGGCCGAGCGGCAGTACAGAGTACCCGACCTTCTTGGAGTCCCTGGGAGGGGTACTAGATAGTGCTCCGACTGGGGACTCCATTGTTCTCCTGGGGGACTTTAACACCCACGTGGGTGGCGACAGTGAGACCTGGAGCGGGGTGATCGGGAAGCACAACCTCCCCGATCTGAACCCAAGTGGTTTTCAGTTGTTGGACTTCTGTGCAAGCCACAGTTTGTCCATCACGAACACCATGTTCGAGCACAAGGGTGTCCATAAGTGCACGTGGCACCAGGATAGCCTGAGCCGGAGATCGATGATCGACTTTGTAGTCGTATCATCTGACCTTCAACCACGTGTCTCGGACACTCGGGTGAAGAGGGGGCTGAGCTGTCGACTGATCACTACCTGGTGGTGAGCTGGATCCGCTGGGAGGGGAGGAAGCAGGTCAGACCTGGCAGGCCCAAACGTATCGTGAGGGTCTGCTGAGAACAGCTGGCGGAACCCTCTGTCAGCGAGGTCTTCAACTCCCACCTTTGGGAGAGCTTCTCTCAGATCCCGGAGGAGGTTGGAGACATGGAGTCTGAGTGGACCATGTTCTCCATCTCCATTGTTGATGCGGCCGCTCGCAGCTGTGGGTGCAGGGTCTCTGATGCCTGTCGCGGCGGCAATCCCCGAACCCTGTGGTGGACGCCGGAAGTAAGGGATGCCATCAAGCTACAGAAGGAGTCTTACTTGTCTTTGTTGGCAGGTGGGACTCCGGAGGCAGCTGACAGGTATCGACAGGCCAAGTGTGCTGCAGCCTGTGCTGTCGCAGAGGCAAAAACTCGGGTCTAGGAGGAGTTCGGGGAGGCCATGGAGGAGGACTATCGGTCAGCATCGAAGGAATTCTGGCAAACCGTCCGACGCCTCTGGAGGCGGAAGCAGCTCTCCACCAACACTGTCTACAGTGCGGGTGGGGAGCTGTTGACCCTAACTGTGCATGTTGTCAGGCAGTGGAAGGAATACGTCAGGGATCTTCTCAATCCCATCGTAATGTTTTCCAAAGAGGAAGTAGAGACTGGGGACTCAGAGGCGGACTCATCCATCACCCAGCCCAAAGTCAACGAGGTGGTCAGAAAGCTCCTCAGTGGCAAGGCTCCTGGGGTGGATGAAATCCGTCCGGAGTACCTTAAGTCTCTGGATGTTGTGGAACTGTCTTGGTTGACACATCTCTGCAACATCGCGTGGCGGTCGGGGACAGTGCCTCTAGAATGGCAGACCGGGGTGGTGGTCCCTCTGTTTGAGAAGGGGGACCGGAGGGTGTGTTCTAACTACAGGGGATCACACTCCTCAGCCTCCCCGGTAAGGTCTATTCCAGAGTACTGGAGAGGAGAATTAAACCAATAGTCGAACCTTGGATTCAGGAGGAGCAGTGTGGTTTTCTTCCTGCTCGCGGCACACTGGACCAGCTCTACACCCTCCATCGGGTGCTTGAGGGTTCATGGGAGTTCACCCAGCCAGTCCACATGTGTTTTGTGGATCTGGAGAAGGCGACCGTGTCCCTTGAGGCACCCTGTGGGGGGTGCTCCAGGGAGTACGGGGTCCGGGGTCCTTTGTTAAGGGCTATCCGGTCCCTGTACGACCGCAGCAGGAGCTTGGTTCGCATTGGCGGTAGTAAGTCAGGCCTGTTTCCAGTGCACGTCGGCATCCCTCGAGGCTGCCCTTTGTCACCGGTTCTGTTCATTAGCTTTATGGACAGAATTTCTAGGCGCAGTCGGGGTGTGGAGGGGGTCCAGTTTTGGAACCACAGAATCTCATCTCTGCTGTTTGCGGACGATGTGGTTCTGTTGGCTTCATCAAATCACGACCTTCACCGCGCACTGGAGCGGTTTTCAGCCGAGTGTGAAGTGTCCTGGATGAAAATCAGCACCTCCAAATCTGAGGCCATGGTTCTCGACCGGAAAAAGGTGCTTTGCCCTCTTCAAGTCGGTGGAGTGTCCTTGCCTCAAGTGGAGGAGTTTAAGTATCTCGGGGTCTTGTTCACAAGAGAGGGACAGATGGAGCGTGAGATGGACAGACGGATCGGTGCAGCATCTGCAGTGATGCGGTCGCTGTATCGGACCGTCGTGGTGAAGAGAGAGCTGAGCAGGGGGGCAAAGCTCTTTATTTACTGATCGATCTATGTTCCAACCCTCACCTATGGTCATGAGATTTGGCTCATGACTGAAAGATCGCGAGTACAAGCGGCCGAGATGAGTTTCCTCCGCAGGGTGGCTGGGTGCTCCCTTAGAGATAGGGTTTGGAGCTCGGTCACTTGGGAGGAGCCTGGAGTCGAGCTGCTGCTCCTCCACGTCAAAAGGAGCCAGCTGAGGTGGCCCCTGGACGCCTTGTTGGAGAGGTGTTTCGGGCATGTCCCATCGGGAGGAGGCCCCGGGGAAGACCCAGGACACGCTGGAGGGACTATGTCTCACAGCTGGCTTGGGAAAGCCTCGGGGTTCCCCCGGAGGAGCTGGGGGAGGTGTGTGTAGATCAGGAGGTCTGGGCGGCTTTGCTTGAGCTGCTGCCCCCGCGACCTGACCTCAGATGAAGCGGAAGAAAATGGATGGACGGATGGATGGATAATGAATGTTTATGAGTTCAGTGGTATAAATATTTAGGTGAAAGATGGAACATACCATTCAACGAGGCAAAGCCAAGTTGAATGGTACGTTCCATCTTTCACCAAAATAAATATTCGTTCCAATGAAAGAATGGAAAAACATTCATTATTTGTTTTACATAACGGTGAAAATAGATCCTTATCATTTGATATTTTAAAAAATTATAAACAACAGAAAAGGGACTTACATTTTGGTGTTCCTCACTGGTGCTTAACAATCCAACACGAACTTTAAATACGAGTCCAAAATTGTTCTCAGTAGTCCGTGATGCCATCCACTGACTTCCTCTCTCCAGCGAAAAATTGTCAGTTTTTCCAGCTTTTCATCCTACCTTTATCCTGACAGCTCTTCATACCTCCAGACGGCTTACGTCTTTGTGGATTTGTTTTTATGTGTGTGCGTGTGTGTGTTAGAAGAATTAGCAGCGTCAAGTAGCTCCTTGAAATCATCGTCCGCCAGCAAAACAAACGTAGCCCGACAACCGGCCCGGCTATGAATTGGGCCAGATACTGACCTCCATTTTGGATTGAGATTTCCCACTCCTATATGACCAATAGGAGAGCAGCGCTGGAATTCCCTCTCCTAAATGACCAATAGGAGAGCAGCGCTTGTGCCACATCAATGTGAGGGTGATGCATGGGCCGACGTCAGCGTCTTGGCCGCCAACCAATCACAGGCTAGCAGAGAGAGGCCAGTATCTGGCCCAGTTGAGGGCTGGTTATCGGGCTAAACAAACTCTGCTATGTTTAGCTTACCACCGCCCTGTTAAAGTGAGCATGCATGGTGGTCAGGGAATGCAATAGCACATTTCATATAACACCAAAATTGCACGCTCAAAAAGACTATTGCACGGTCATTGAAACACAATGGCAAATGGTATGAATAATCCATGTCATCTGACATACAAGCCACCAATCAAATAACAAGGATCCACTCAGCCGTTAGTCACTATGCCTCACTTCCCCGACAGCTAAAGGATACTCTGGCCACTCAGGCTAGAACACAGGTTTTTAGCTAACTGGTCAGAGTGTCAGCCTCCCATGCCAGAGAGTCCCGAGGGGAGCGAAGGGGAGGAGTCACAACAGAGGCACAAAAGGCAAAAGAGAGTACAACCGCTACATGTGCAACCAGTAAAAGGGATTTCACGATCCACATTTTTTCACTTACAATCCAATCTCGATACCTGAATTTGGATATCTCCCGATACCGATGCTATTCCAATACCAGAGCTCTGTTTGCTTTAATATTATCCTTA
Organism: Thalassophryne amazonica; assembly: GCF_902500255.1. NCBI lineage: Eukaryota > Metazoa > Chordata > Actinopteri > Batrachoidiformes > Batrachoididae > Thalassophryne > Thalassophryne amazonica. The sequence goes on from NC_047104.1 coordinate 17,818,666, forward strand.
TTGTTGATTTTCAGGTTTGAGGAAATACATATAAAACTAATACTAATCCAATATTTCTGTTGCAAAAGAAAGCTATAAGAATTATCAGTAATAAACCATATCGTGAGCCAACAAATCCATTATTTGCTTGTTTACAAATTTTAAAGTTCTGGGACTTGATTGATTACATCACAATACAAATGTATAAAGTCACAACATGTTCAGGATCTGTTTAAAATGAGGAACTCTGGCTACAGTTTGAGAGGAACATTATTAGTTAGTTAGTTAGTTAGAAATTCAAGATCCAAACTACTGTAAAAAGTCATTGTGTTTCCATTAGGGGTGTTAATATTTGGAATAATTGTCCTGATGATATTAAAATACTTGGTACATTAGTTGGCTTTAAAAGGCTTTACAAAAAGAATATATTTACCTGTTACAGCTTTAAGAATGAGGTTTTCCATTTTTGTCGTTGTGCTTGGGATTGTGCACTATTGCTTGTTTGGTTGTGTTTTAAAATTTTATTGATTGATTAAGTTACATTGTTCACACATTTGTTTTCTATTGTTATATATTTATATGTATGTATACATACTTTATTTTTTATAAGGGGAGGGTATTTATAAGCTTTGCTTCTGCCTTCACGCTTTCGACCACACAGGTTCTCTGTAAGTTGTTCTTTTTTTATGTTTGGTTCTTGTCTTTATTGTTGTTCATCTGTGTGGCGAATAAAAAAAAATTCATTCATTCAAATAAATTCATTCATATAGAGGAGGACAAAGATACTTTCTGCGTTGTTGTGTAGATGTATCGGATGGTAACCAGGGGGTTCTTGTCAGTGGAGCAGGTTTATTTTGACGGTCAGTCTGCACAAAATGAATTAATTTTCAGTACAGCAACTTCATGCATCAGCTCTACCTATGCAACTCTCCTCAGGGCTTCTGAGGGTACCTAGGTGTATACATTTACAATATACATTTACTTCTCTTTTAAAAGAAAAAGAAAACACAAAGAAAACTATAAAACTTGATCATATAGTTTTAAACATCTGTGTTGGGAAATACTAGCCATAAAGTTTTCAGTAAACCTTTTTGTTACTCTACAGCAGAGGTCTCAAAACGGTTCCAGAAAGGGCCGAGAGGGTGCAGGCTTTCTGTGCAACCACCCACTCCAGCAGGTGATTTCACTGATTAACTGATTTCACCTGCTCAAAGTGATGTTAATCAGTGAAATCACCTGCTGGAGTGGGTGGTTGCACAGAAAACCTGCCCCCCTCGGCCCTTTCTGGAACCGGTTTGAGACCTCTGCTCTACAGTGACATTTTTTATATATTTTCTGTCAATAACAAATCCAAGTAAAAAACACCACTAACATACAGTAACATATGGAATACAAAAATAAACGACAATTTCTGGCAAATAAAAATGAGATAATTGAAACCAAAAGCATAAAAAGGCTCACAAAATAAATCAATTTTCAGTACAGTTTTCAATTCAATTCACAGGTGACAGTGGTAAGGAAAAACTCTCTCTGATGATTTGATGAAGAAACCTCAAGCAGACCAGACTCAAAGGGGTGACCCTCTGCTTGGGCCATGCTACTAACACAAATTACAAAACAATTCACAAAACGAACATAGAGGAAATTTTGCCGGTGCACTGGATGTGAGGGTTGCAGAAGAAGACACCACACCCATCTCTGGATGGAGCCGAACTTCAGAGAGAAAAAACAGAATCAGGCATCAGAAAGACAGCAAATACAGTATATTTCAGCTGTACCTAGCCCTGTTCCTGGAGGGCCCCTGCCCTGCATGTTTTCTAACTCTCCCTGTTCCACTTCCAGGCAATTAACTCTATCAGGTATGCTCAGCCAATCAATAGCTGGAAAACACCACTTTTAAAAAATCAGGTTTGACTTGAGTAGGTAGATGTGGAAAACTTGCACGCCAGGGGCTCTTCAAGAACAGGGTTGGTGACACTTGCTATATTTTAAATATATGAGGTCTGTTAGAAAACTATCCGACCTTTTTATTTTTTGCAAAAACCATATGGATTTGAATCACGTGTGATTGCATCAGCCAAGCTTGAACCTTCGTGCGCATGTGTAAGTTTTTTCACACCTGTTGGTTGCGTCATTCACCTGTGAGCAGGCTTTGTGTGAGGAGTGGTCCACCCCTCTCGTCGGATTTTTATTGCGAATAAAATGTCTGAACGATTTGGAGCTTTGCTGCATCAAATTTTTCCAGAAACTGTGAGAGACCTCCAGGTGGACACCATTCGGAAAATTCAGATGCTTTCAGGGACGATTTTATGGGGATTACACGGATTAAGGAGTGCTCCAGCCGGTTTAAAGACCGCCCACAGCAGCTGAGAGCACGGCGCACTCCGAGTGCCGATCGACAGCCTGAAACCACGCTGAAACAACCAGATCATTTCCAAAGTGAAGGCTTTGTTGATCCGGGACATCGTTTGACTTCCACAGAAATGGCAGAAGACGTGGACATCAGCACTTTTTCGGCACATTCCACTGTTAACAGGAGTTTTTTTCATGGAAAGAGAAGCAGAGGGATGCGCCACGGGGGCCGCTCATGGCGCGGGACAAAAGCACCTCCGTGTTGGTCTCACAGGTCGGCTTTCAGATGGCTTTCAGACGGCTTTCAGTGGCTTTTCAGTCGTGTGACTATCCGAGAAATTGTGGATGAGCTGGACATGCCAGAACATGTGAGGCTTCATCACGGCGTTGCTTTGCGCCATGCGGCTCCGTCCCGATGCGCGAATTTCTCCGCACGTCTATCTCAATGTGCCGAAAAAGTGCTGATGTCCACGTCTTCTGCAATTTCTGTGGTAGTCAGACAATGTCCCGGATCAACACAGCGTTCAGTTTGGAAATGAACGGCACATTCCACTGTTACAGGAGTTTTTGTCATGGAAAGAGGAGCAGAGAAATTTGCGCGTCGGGACGGAGCCGCATGGCGCAAAGCAATGCCGTGATGAAGCCTCACAGGACATGTTCTGGCATGTCCAGCTCTTCCACAAATTCTCGGATAGTCACACGACTGAAAAGCCACCGAAAGCCGTCTGAAAGCCATCCTGTGAGACCAACACGGAGGTGCTTTTGTCCCGCACCATGAGCAGCTCCGTGGCGCATCCCTCCGCTTCTCTTTCCATGACAAAAACTCCTGTAACAGTGGAATGTGCCGAAAAAGTGCTGATGTCCACGACTTCTGCCATTTCTGTGGAAGTCAGACGATGTCCCGGATCAACAAAGCCTTCACTTTGGAAATGATCTGGTTGTTTCAGCGGGGGTTTCAGCCTGTCGATTGGCGCTCGGAGTGTGCCACGCTCTCAGCCGCTGTGGGCGGTCTTTAAACCGGCTGGAGCACTACTCAATCTGTGTAATCCCCATAAAATCGTCCCTGAAAGCCATCTGAATTTTCCGAATGGTGTCCACCTGGAGGTCTCTCACAGTTTCTGGAAAAATTTGATGCAGCAAAGCTCCAAATCGTTCAGACATTTTATTCGCAATACAAATCCGACGAGAGGGGTGGACCACTGCTCACACAAAGCCTGCTCACAGGCGAATGACGCAACCGACAGGCGTGAAAAAACTCACGCATGCGCACGAAGGTTCAAGCTTGGCTGATGCAATCACACGTGATTCAAATCCATATGGTTTTTGCAAAAAATAAAAAGGTCGGATAGTTTTCTAACAGACCTCGTATATATTTTGTATTCTCCTAGCTTTTTGCCTGTTTGTTTTGATTGATTCGTGTTACATAATTCTCTGGTTTTGTTTCTTATTTATCTTCTGTGTCTTATTATCTGGTTGTGTTCTGGTAGTCATGAGTTTTACTTTGTTATAATTCACTTTGTGTTCAGTCTTAGTTTAGTTTTTCACATTTGTTGCATTATGCTTTAGTCACAGGTCTTGGTTATTATTTATCTTCAGTGTTTCTTATCTGATTATGTTCTGTTTGTGATTTATTGCATTCTCTGTTTATCAGTTACTTTGTTTTATTATTGATTGCATATTTCTGTTGTCTCTGGTTTTGTCGTTCGGTTCATTCATTTCAGTGTAGTCATAGTTTATGTTGTCATCTTATTATTGGTTATTGTATTTACTTTTATACTTTAATCAGTATCAGTTCTGTTCTAGGTTCGATTATTATCATTGGTCTTCTTGTTTCCCGCTTTTTAGATTCGTTTTTAGATTAGATTATCATTTCCTAGTTTTTCTCCTTTGGTTTTGTTCACGTTAATTATTTGTCGAGCATGTCACATTTTGCACCATTGGTTTTTCTGTTACTTAGTTATCTTGCCCCAGTTTGTTTTGCTTTTATCTCACTCCACTCTCTTGACTTTCTTCTCCCTTCTTTTCTTCACCGGACCACACCTCCTTCCAGAACCTTCACTAACACCTGCGTCTTGTTCCACTAATTACACCACCTGTTATTTCAGCCCTCACAGTCCCTTACTTCCCTGCCACTTTGTTAGTTCTTGTATCTGTCATTCCAGCCTTCTTGTCCAAGTCCTGTTTTTTCTTTGCCGTGCTTCAAACTCTTTTTGTGCCTCGGATTTTGTCTCTGCCTCAGCCCTGGTTATTAGTCTCTCCATGTTTCTGGAAACCTACTTGCTTTTTGACTGCGTTTTTGTCTGCCCATTGTCTGTACTTTTGCATTGCTGCCTGACTATCTGTGTACCGTACCCTTGCCTACTTCTACAATAAAGTCATCCTTTTATTCCCACCTCATGTCTGTGAGTCTGCATTCGGTGTCTGACCGTTGTTGTGGCGGCATGCCACAAAAACGGTCAGACAGAACAAACTGGCCATGACATGGCACTGTGGACTCAAATCCTGCCTTGGATTTTTCCAGTATGACTCAGGACTTTTACATGATCAAAGAGATTTTTTTTGGACCTCACATTTTTCTTTGTGTGCTAAGTTTGATTATCTGGACCAAGCATGGGATCTGGTCGATGCAAACACCTGGCTTTATGACCTCTTCCCAGATTTGGAAGACCTGGACAACCTGTACATGGCGAAGAGACTCCCTGACTGCATGAGGCACCCGGCTGGCCGAACACCCGTGCGCCGACAGCGAGTCCAGCTGGATAGACGTCGAGGATGACGCATTGTCAGAGGAACCAGGGCTCCAGAAAGCAGCCACATTCTTGTTCAACATACAGGACTTGTTTTTTGAATATCAAGGCTGTACAAATCATCTTGACAGGCAGCCGGTACTGGCAACTCTTGACTGGACCCTACTGTCCGAACCAGATGTTTTTTTTTTTTTCACCTTTCCTCAACTTATAGACATTAAAATGCAGTTTAAGTATCTCTGTGTGTCGAGGACCACATGGATTTTTTGTATGAGTCTGACATAATTGCAGCCTGTGCCGCAGAACTTCAAACTATTACTCTGTCCTATGCAGCGGTCTCCCATTCCACCACCGGCCCCTCAACAGCCTCCAGAAACCACACTGGCCACACCTCCTCCGCATACACCAGCACGTGGCACTCGGCAGCCAGAAAGCCAGCAGTGCAGCACTGAGCTGAGGGACCGCCTTTGCTGCCATACGTCACTTCAACGCCAACTACGCAACTCCCAACTTCGGTGCCGGGTCCTTGCAAGCCCCGAACACAAACAGCCGCCACGCACAGCCCCCATGAACTCCACGCCCACAGAAGCCGGATTTCTTGTGTTGCCTGACACGTTGACGGTGGTGAAGCCTCCAGGATCATCAGATCCACTCCCATCTGAAATGCCGCTCGCCAAGCCATCAGGAAAAGTTAGACCGTCACCATGCTCAGCTGTGTGCATGCCACAAGGAACAACAGCGGCACGCCCACCAGGAAATTTTGCAGCAGATTCCTCGCCAGCATGCACGCCACAGAAATCCTCAGTGGCACACCCACCTGAATGTTCAACAGCCGTATCAGCAGACTGTTTGCTGGCCTGCACACCACAAGAATCTCCAGCGGCACCTGCAACGTTACCCGTGGCGCTGCCAATTGCTCCCACCAAGCCATTGCCTCTGGAACTTTCACCACAGTCCATGCTTCATTCTCCTACCGAGACTTCTGAAGGAGTCACCATGGCTTCTTCGCTGCCGGTAAGCTCTAGGTCAGCAGAATCAGCAACAGCACTGCTGGAAACGTGTTCAGTGCCATCTCATCACATGGTACACATGGTATTTATCAGTTTGTGTTTCCACCCTGCTCTGTGCTCATTCACCATACAAGTTTGTGCTTTTTGCCAATTTTTGTTTTTTCCCCTCATTTTGTTCTTTTCACCAGTCTTTTTGGTATCAAGGAGATTTTATGTTTCTGGCTCTCACATGGATCTTTTTTTTGGGGGGGGGGGGGGGGGGGGTAAATTTGGATAGTCCTCTTTTTGTGCCTCAGATTTACATATTTCTGAAACCTGCATGTTTTTGACTGTGTTTTTGCCTGCCCCTTGTCTGTACTTTTGCATTGCTGCCTGACTACTTGTATACCGTACCCTTGCCTGCTTCTATGATAAAATCATCCTTTTATTCCCACGTCATATCTGTGAGTCTGCATTTGGTGTCCGACCGTTTTTGTGGCACGCCGCCTCGCCGTCCAACACAAAGCTTCCATTGTTTGAAGCCGCAGTGGGGAGCTGTGACCTGAAGGTCTTAGGTGCCTCAAGGAGCGGAAGCCGTCAAACACTGTGATAGACACTGGTGGTCCAACCCAGTCTCACGGCACATCATGATTCAGCAGCATGAAATATACATTAATCTATTGGTTCGTGATATTGTCACGAAAAGCGCCTCATTTTCGTCACGGCAGCACAAATTCATTCTAATACATTCCATGATGGCTGCACGGAATTAAAAGTGAAGCAGGGGTCGGGGTGGTTAAGGTTAGGGTTGGGGGAAGGAGTAGAGTTAGTAATAGTGAGTTAAAAAAAAAAAAAAAACCCCGTCACGAAAATTTGATTCATTTCTTGATGGGAGCACGAAAAAAAATGTGAGACTGGGCTGGGTGGTCAGGAAAGCTGTCCAACTGAAGAAGGAGTCCTTCCAGGATATGTTATCCTGGAGGGCTCTAGAGGCAGTTGCGGGGGAGGCAAAGCAGCCGGTGTGAGAGGAGTTCAGAGTAACCATGGAGAAGAGCTTTGGGTCGGCACCAAGGTGCTTCTGGCGGACCATAAGGCACCTCAGGAGAGGAAAACGGGGAACCATCTAAGCTGTCTACAGTAAGGATAGGACTCTGTTTACCTCAAATGAGGAGGTAAGGGGATGCTGGAAGGAACACTTTGAGGAACTCCTGCATCAGACTGGAGCGCCCTCTATAGTAGGGCCAGAACTGGAAGCTGATGGACGATCATCATCCATTTCCCTGGTGGAAGTCACTGAGGTCTTCAAACAACTCCGCAGTGGCAAGGACCGGGGTTGATGAGATCCGTCTAGAAATGCTGAAGAAGGTGTGAAGGGACTGTCTTGGATGAGACATCTCTTCAACATTGGTTGAGGTCTGGGACAGTGCCTAAGGAGTGGCAAACTGGGGTGGTGGTCCCCATATTTAAAAAAAGAGGACCAGAGAGTGTGTGCCAATAGACTTTATCAGGGAGGCTGAATAGTGTGATTACTACTCAGCCTCCCTGGTAAAGTCTACTCCAGGGTGCTGGAAAGGAGAGTTCAGCCGATAGTCGAACCTCGGATTGAAGAGAAACAATTTGCGTTCCATCTTGGTCATGGAAGAACTGACCTGGAGGGGGCCTGGGAGTATGCTCATCCAGTCTACATGAGTTTTGTGGACTTGGAGAAGGAATATGATCGGGTACCCTGAGAGATACTGTGGGAGGTGCTGCGAGAATATGAAGTGAAGGGGTCCCTTCTCAGGGCCATCCAATCTCTGTACTCACAAAGCGTGTTTGGGTGCTTGGCAGTAAGTCAGACTCGTTTCTGGTGGGGGTTGGCCTCCACCAGGGCTGCGCCTTGTCACCAATCCTGTTAGTGATATTCATGGACAGGATATCGAGGCATAGATGGAGGGAGGAGGGTCTTCAGTTTGGTGGGCTCAGGGTCTCATCACTGCTTTTTGCAGATGATGTGGTCCTGTTGGCTTCATCAGCCTGTGACCTCCAGCACTCACTGGATCAGTTCTCAGCCGAGTGTGAAGTGGCTGGAATGAGGATCAGCACCTTTAAATCTGAGGCCATGGTTCTCAGCAGGAAACCAATGGATTGCCTACTCTGGGTAGGGAATGAGGTCTTGCCCCAAGTGAAGGAGTTGAAGTACCTCAGAGTCTTGTTCACGAGTGACGGGATAATGCAGCATGAGATTTGCTGGAGAATCGGTGCTGCAGGGACGGTATTGCATTTGCTCTACTCTACTGTACTATGATGAACACGGAGCTGAGCCAAAAGGTGAAGCTCTCAATCTGCTGGTCAGTCTTTGTTCCTAATCTCACCTATGGTCATGACGGTTGGGTCATGAATCAAAGAACTAGATCAAGCGGCCAAAATGTATTTCGTCAGGAAGGTGGCTGATGTGTCCCTTAAAGATAATGTGAGAAGCTTGGTCATCCGTGAGGAGCTTGGAGTAGAGCCATTGTTCCGTCGCGTTGAGAGCAGCCAGCTGAGGTGGATCGGGCATCTGACCGCCTCCCTAGGGAGGTATTCCAGGCATGTCCAACTGGGAGGAGACCTTGGTGAAGACCCAGGACTGTGTGGAGAGATTATATCTCCACACTGGCCTGAGGACGTCTCAGTATCCCCCAGTCAGAGGTGGTTAATGTGGCCCAGGAAAATGAAGTTTGGGGTGCCCTGCTGGAGCTATTGCCCCGTGACCCAGTTTCAGATAAGCGATTGAAAATGAGTGAGCGAGTGGTCTCATTCAAAATGTTTGAATCTCATACTTCACAGATTCAGTTCAGGATCTTTTTCCTTTCACAATCAGACTGACACTGTTTTAAAAAGAAAAAAAAACACTGAACATTTTAAATTTGTCATCTTTTGAATGGCATGAGACTTTTTTCCCCTGAATTTATTATTGCTTATTTTTTTGTGTGTGGAGTTTTAATTTTATACTATGGTAACTTTTTCGGTGGGAGTCTGGACAGTCCTGCTCCGCTTGCTAAGGAGGAGGAGGAGGTCCTCCTCTCTCCTCCACTCGAGTCACACTATCTCCACAAGGCACACACATGGAAATGGACTCCTGTCTTGTTGAACATGGTGAAATAGACATTTAAGTCTACCGATAGCTTTCATCATTTTATCCAAGAACTTGAAGGCTCACACCATCGCACAGAGTATGGGGGTTTGTGCATTTACCACAAACATTTATGCCCAGAGAGCATGACTTGCCCCAGGGAAACATCTGGCACCCACATACAATAGGTACCACCTATTACAGCACAGGTACCCCCTTGTTCTGCTTGTATTAAATCTAGAGCCAACATTTTGTATGATCATTATCCAGAGCAGCTGTAGTTCAGGTTTTAATGTCTGCACTGTTGCATCCACTAGTGTGGTTAATGGCACTTAATGAAGGGCAACAAAGTCCAAAGGAAACAAGAAATCTGGACTTTCGTTGGCATTGTTCATGGACTGGCGCCATCTTATCTGGGTGATCTGGTGGAACTCTACGTGCCGACCCGGGCTTTGCGGTCGCAGGATGCAGGACTTCTCTGTGTTCCCAGGGTGAAGAAGTCAGCAGGTCAAAGAGCCTTTTCGTATCGTGCACCCACCCTGTGGAACAGTCTTCCTGTGACCGTGAGGCAGTCTGAGTCTGTGGACATTTTTAAGTCAAGACTCAAAACCTATTTTTATTCTCTTTCTTATGGATAGTTTTTATTTTTATTTGTTTTATTCTTTTACTTCTGTTTTTATTTATGTATTTGAATTTTTTATTCATTTTTAATTATTTATTCAATTTTATGTTGACTGGTTTTATGTAAGGCGCCTTGAGACAGCTTTTGCTGTGATTTGGCGCATTATAAACTAATTAAATTAAATTAAATTGTTTAACCTTTGTGCAGCTTCATTCCTGCAGCTGGCGCTTCATCAGGATTTTTAAACTGTCAAAAAAATTTTAACGAATGCCACAGAAAACCTCAATTCATCCATATTTCATTTTGCTGTAATTCTTGTCAGTTTATTTGTTGTCGTTTTGCTTAGTTTTTGTTACGTTAGCGTTTAGTTTGACTGTTTGACCAGGTCAATGTTTTCACGCAGCACAGAAGCCAGTTTTTGAGCGCTGCTGCTGCCGCTCCATTCATGAACTGTCGGAAATTACAGGACAAACTCAGCTTGTTTGTTTGTATTTTTTTTATGTGGGTGGGGGGGTCAGCTTCACTGGGCTCAGGCACCTTATATAGGCCAGAATTAATCTTTTGTGTGAATACAATGAATTATTTTACCAAAAATAAAATGAAGACCACGCTCCTTCCATAAGAAACTGCTGAATTTGAAACAAAAAAGTTTTGTAGTTTCCGACGATGCTTGAATGCAGCGGCGGCAGCAGCGATCACCTCCTGCGTGCACTTATTTTTTTATTAAATATAACGATATGAGTGTAGGAATGACAATCCAGCCCTTCTGTACATGTGGCAACAGGTAGATGATTCAGATAATTATGTAAGAGCTGTTCTGGAAGGCAGAATTCACATTGTGGATCAGCTGCATCTTGTGCAAATAACCGCACATGGGGAGTTGATGTGCGGAGTTCACACGGACTGAGCAATTTACTGCTCTGATATAGTCAATCATCTTTACACTTATATTTATTCCCCCTTTTAACAGTTTTCTGTTATAAATCAATATATGTGGCTTAGCAAGGTAATACAGTGTACAGCAGAGCACCATGGCACATCAGCGTTTTTGTTTTTTTTTTGTTGTTTTTTTGTTGTTTTTTTTTAATTGGAGCAAGATGCAGCGCGCAGCATGTCGTCAGTCTGAACCAGACAGTGAGGATTCTGATGATGAAGGAGATGATCCCTCTGTTGTTCTGGACGAGCAACAAGAGCAGGTGGATCCACCGATGTGCGCACAGATCTCCACAGTGGGTCGGCTCGCACGCTTCTGTTTGAAAGCTTCTCCAGGACTCAGGCACTACAGAGCTCCATCCCAGTGCTAAGTCCTGGAAAGCAGAGCAGGATGCCAACACACTCTGCTCCATCAGTGGCACCAGGTGCGTTTTGTTTAAAGCATGGAGATCAGTGCTAGCTTTGGTCTCTTTTTGTTCCTCTTTCGTTCCTTTTGCGCTCTTGATTCGCACGCTATTCGGTGAAGGAGAAAGTCAAAGCTGATTTGTCCACCTTTTCTTGATGATTTGTGACTTTTTTCCTTTTTTCCCTTCGTTCAGGAATCATCGTGTGACTGGGCCATGAGCTTTCAAGTTCTATGGGCAATTCGTTAACATGGAGGACCAGTGTCTGCGACTCCATACATGGGGAATGTTGATCCTATTATTCATTTTACATTACTAATTCATTTGGTTTCTGTCCTATGTCCTCAAGGGTTGCCAGTGTGATGAGAGAGATTAGTGTAAATTTTGATAGTTGGGACCACATCAGAGAGATGGCACCTGCCACACCAACCCTCAGGTATGCAGAGGCAACTATGCATACCACATTCCCAGCCCATATTGGTGGGACAGGAATATCCCCAGCAGCTAGGCATTTGTACAGTTGCGTTAGGCCTGTCAGTCATTCCCAACACACTGACATCTGTCCGCAGGGAGAGAGCTGTCAATTTCAGTTGGACTAATGTAGGAAGTGCGGACTGTTGGAGACTGGTCCCCCAAAACCCTTGATCTCATCCACCAGTCACCGCGTGTCCGTTGATCCCAGGGAAGGTGGAAACAAAAAACCCACGAGACAAAAGAGTCTGTTCAGATTGCACCCTGCCTGATTTATCGTTCAGAACAGTTTTATTTAAAACAATATTGAGTAGTAAAGTCAATCAGCGTATATGCATAAGTCTTACACAGAGCTCTGTGGATCCTCTTCTCAGCCCTGACATAGCTTTAGCGCTCAGCAAGAGATAAGAAGAAGAGTGCCCCATGCTATCTATGATCCACTTAAATAACCTGCTCTAACAATGATTCATCTATTCTTGAGGTGTTGTCCCCTCCTCTCATTGGTCCAAAAGGTTGGTGAGAACCATCTGCTTCTGCGAATTCTTCTCTCCTTGCGTTGTGTGGCCAGACGACTAACTTGGGAGGAGAGGTTACTAGCACATCACTTCCCTCAAGTGTCTTTATCACACCCGTCCCTGACTGGCCTGTACAGGACAGGCCACGGCCACATTCTTCAGGCTTCCTCCTTTGTTCCCGTGAGAATCTGCAAAACAACTCTATATGTGGGCATAAACACACTTCGTGAGATTATCTCCGGCCATAACATATGTCTTAAATGTCAGCAGGCTGGTGCGCACAGACGTGCCTGCGGTCCATCACTTGGTTTTACAGCAACGATATAGACAGGCTACATCTTCTCTAGACATTCTACTGATACTAAACAGGCCGCATAAGCAGTTTCAATACTCCCGCGATTAGTCAAAAGTAGAATGACGAGTACAATATCTTAAGCACATAATGTGCTCTTACAAAGAAGGCCTAAATCTAATAGAGTGGATATTATACTAATATGAGTCTAAACATGTTCATCTGGACAGTGCAAGCATACATGAACACAATATGATCACAAGAATTAGTAGCAGAAAATGCAGTTATATTCTTCAGTACCCATTCCAAGGTATAATATACAGTAAGGAAAATAAGTATTTGAACACCTTGCGATTTTGCAAGTTCTCCCACTTAGAAATCATGGAGGGGTCTGAAAAAAATCCGGAAATCACAATGTATGATTTTTTAAATTATTTATTTGTATGTTACTACTGCAAATAAGTATTTGAGCCCCTCCCAACCAGCAAAAATTCTGGCTCACACAGACCTGTTAATTTTTCTTTAAGAAGCCCTCTTTTCTGCACTCTTTACCTGTATTAACTGCACCTGTTTGAACTTGTTACTTGTATAAAAGACACCGGTTCACACAATCAATCACACTCCAACCTGTCCACCATAGCCAAGACCAAAGAGCTGTCAAGGGACACCAGGGACAAAACTGTAGACCTGCACAAAGCTGGGATGGACTACAGGACAACAGGCAAGCAGCTTGGTAGAATACAACAACTGTTATGATTATTTATTAGAAAGTGGAGGAACACAAGATGACTGTCAATCTCCCTCGGTCTGAGATTCCATGCAAGATCTCACTTTGTGGGGTAAGGATGATTCTGAGAAAGCTCAGAACTACACAGGAGGACCTGGTCAATGACCTGAAGAGAGCTGGGACCACAGTCACAAAGATTACATTAGTAACACATGATGCTGTCATGGTTTAAAATCCTGCAGGGCAGCAAGGTCCCCCTGCTCAAGCCAGCACATGTCCAGACCCATTTGAAGTTCACCAGTGACCATCTGGATGATCCAGAGGAGGCATGGGAGAAGGTCATGTGGTCATATGAGACCAGAATAGAGCTTTTTGGAATCAACTCCACTTACCATGTTTAGTGGATGAGAACAGCCCCAAGAAAACCATCCCAACCGTGAAGCATGGAGGTGGAAACATCATACTCTGGCGGTGCTCTTCTGCAAAGGGGACAGGATAACTGCACCGTATTGAAGGGAGGATGGATGGGGTCATGTATTGCGACATTTTGGCAAACAACCTCCTTCCCTCAGTAAGAGCATTGAAGCTGGATCATGGCTGGGTCTTCCAGCATGACAATGACCCCAAACACACAGCCAGGACAACTAATGAGGGACTCCGTAAGAAGCATTTCAAGGTCCTGGAGTGGCCTGGCCAGTCTCCAGACCTGAACTCAATAGAAAATCTTTGGAGGCAGCTGAAACTCCAAACCTGAAAGATCTAGAGAAGATCTGTATGGAGGAGTGGACCAAAATCCCTGCTGCAGTGTGTGCAAACCTGGTAAAAAAAAAAAAACTACAGGAAATGCTTGACCTCTGTAATTGTAAACAAAGGCTACTGTACCAAATGTTAACATTGACTTTCACAGGTGTTCAAATACTTATTTGCAGCAGTAACATACAAATAAATTATTAAAAAATCATACATTGTGATTTCCGGATTTTTTTTTTTAGATTATGTCTCTCACAGTGGACATGCAAGTCTATCGCAATTTCCTTATTTTCCTCACTGTATAACTTGTTGTTTTCATTTTTGCTGTATGGTTGCTCCAATCTGTATTAGAGCCACAAGCAGCCTCCGCCATTATTTTACATGACCCAAGTATAGCTCAGAGGAACCAAATCAAACTATCTGAATGCACATCAGTGCTTGTGGAATCAAAGAGGGGTAATGGTGAGACATTATCCCATTGGCCAAGTTGCGATTCCAGTGAAATTTCTGGAATTGCCCATTTCAGTTAACTGTCTGCAGGCCACAGAGCCGTCTCTTATTGGGAACCTGTTTTGTGGAATGATCTCCCTTCATCAATAAAACAGTCAGATTCTGTAGAGACTTTCAAGTCTAGACTTAAGATGCATCTATTCTCCCTCTCATAAAACCTTCTAATTGTTAGAATGCCCTAAGCAGCGGGTCACCTCTTTGAGTCTGGTCCGCTTGAGGTTTCTTCCTCAGTATCATCAGAGGGAGTTTTCCCTTACAGTTGTCACCTGTGTGCTTGCTCCCTGGGTTGGTAAGGTTGGACCTTACTTGTGTGAAGTGCCTTGAGGCAGCTTTGTTGTGATTTGGCGGTGGATAAACAAAGTATATTGAAATAAATTGATCTGTACAGATTTTGCCCAATTAAAATAATATTCCACCTGAGTTCTGTTATTCATAAGAAACATGGTTAATTCATCCACCATAAGGGCTGCCCAAGGTGTGGCAATTGGGCTTGTAGGTGTGGAATGTAGTAATATGGACCATACACAACAACTGTCATTTCTATGTTTCATGTAATCGATATGACTGCTCTATACTAGAGATGATTCTGTTCATCATGATGACCTATTTGATATCTGCCTTGCCTGTTCACACACAAGTGGTTAGAGGTACACATAACCAAAAGAGAAGAAGAAATAGCAACAAGATTAGAAATCTTACAAACAGTGAAGCACTCATCATTAGATATCCTGAGCAGCCACCCTAATGGAATAAACAGATCCGTAGGTTTCTTCACTGACTTTGAGATGAGTCAGTCACTATAAGAGTAATGCCAAATATCTAAATAATTTCCATAAAGATGTTTTTTTTATTTTTGCACTGGTTTTCTTCCTACCCAAGGCCAGTGGAAAGATTCATCGTAAAGTAACTATTTGTACTGACCAGGGGCGTAGGTTTGCATATGGACCATAGGGACAAGTCACAACCAATATTTTGGGATGGCAAAATAGTCCCTACCAATATTTAGCATTTTTGTTTATATAACAAAATCATTCACAATTTTTTTGCGAACTCGATACTATAATTTTAGTCGTCACATTTTGTGTTTTCGACATGCCAGAATGACAGGGTTACCATGTTGCAATTTCATTGGCTCACGTTCTTCTCACATGGACGTAAACAAAGCGCATCTCGTGGCAGGCAGTGCTTAATTTGTAAAGTGGGAGGTCCTGGAGCGCAGAGGATGGGTGGCTCCGGTGCAGTGTTGCCAGATGTACGATAATTATCGTATTTGTACGATAGTTTTGCCATCTGTACGATGTGCGATCTATAATGGGAAAAAACCCAATATGTACAATAATTTCAGTTGGTTGCCCAAACACGCATCTCTCTCTGACACCCAAGAATCATTTTGCAGGCGTTGCACTCAGGCGGCATCAAAGACACACCACACACAGGGCTGCTGCTGGCTTTGGGCTGCCGGGACAGTCATTTGAAAGCCCGCCCCCTCCCCATACAAAGTAATGAGTTCCCATCCAATCTCTGCAGGACAGGACAGGAAGATTCCCCAACCAACATCTTTTTTTTTTTTTTTTTTGAAACTGTATTTCAACAAAGGCAATAACAAACGAACAAAACACAAGAGCAAAGAGATATACAAGAAAAATAAAAAAAAGTTCAAGTTCCTTATGGAGGTGTCAACATTTTTTCTGTGTTCAACAAAATCTGCACAAGTGGCCATGGCATCGGATGACGACAGCGACCTCGAGGTTGAATTCGACTCTTTCTAGTCTGGTAATTAACACATGTTTGTGTTACTTCACAGTCTGGTAGTGCATTTGCTTGTGCATTTGCGTTCTTTTTGTGCCATAGTTTCCCCATTAATATAATTACTGTTTAAAAATGTGACATAAAATTCTTTGTAAATTAAAAAAAAAAACGCTAAAATAGCTACGTTGTATGCGTTTTGTTTGTGTACGATAATTTCTCCCAAAATACGATAATTTTGAGGTTTTGGTATGATAGTTTCATATTTCATATCTGGCAATACTGCTCCGGTGCAGAAAAACAAGAAGGGCGGGGGGGAGGAGTTGCGAACAATGCTGTGCGCCACACTTAAAATAAACTGCACACCCACACAAACACGCACACACACCTTCACAAATGACACTAACATCCTGCCTTTTCCTCAAAAAATACTACATTTATGTTTGCTGTCTGTCTCTGTACTTTTCTGTCACTTTTGCGCTCTTTTTCATACTTTTCCCTCGTTTCAAAAGTCACCGAACGCACTTTACTGTAATATATGCAACATATAGCACACTGTTGGAAAGCACGGGTTCTTGGCTTGCTGTCAGTGTTGAAATTTTTCAGAGTGAGGGCTTACATGAGAACTTACGGTAATGAGAATCAGCGGCGCACTAGTGTGAAACTTCCGTGTTTTTCCTCTGCGTTATTGTTATGTGTCGGACGCAGCTCGGAGAACCGACCAGCGTTTGAAGGACCCAGTATGAAATAAGCAGAGCACGGTACAAAGGCTAACTGAATTTAATACATAACAGTGATACAAAAATAACAAAGTGCGGTCTGGCGTGGTGCGCTCCCAGCAGCGCTAACGGTCCGGAGCCAGAAGCTGTTCGGACCCAAGGACCCCGCCGACACCCCCCAGGTGGCCGCAACAAACCGAGTCTGTGAAAGAAGGAACCATTATGTGAGTCCACACTCTACACACAGAGAGAACACTTAAAGGTGTACAAACAGCAAACACGTCCTGGCTTGATTACTAATCAACTTCCCAACCTGCAGGCATGGAACATCCAGTTCACAAAACTCCACTGCAGTGGAAGCCGATACATGACTAACATACAGCTCAATATAAAAAGGTGTGAGGGACACCACATTTACTGACTGTATAAATGTTAGTCACAAATCTAACGTACCTCAGGAAGTGTGCTGACGAGCGTGAGACCTCACCCCCTCCTCTTTCACAGACTGTGCATCAAACCCTGGACGTTCTCTGCATCCACTGATGATGAGATGGCTCCCGAGACGACGATCTCACCCGTCTGGTCACAAGGTCGAGTCTCTGGCAAATACACACTGTATACTCCAGTCTTAAATGCCACCATGTTCCAATCCATATAGATGCACCACAGCTGTGAGTCCTGACGAGCCGCAGGTGATCAGGGTGAGGTCCTGATAACCTCAGCAACACAGCCACTCAGTCCCAAATGCAAGCCACCTGGAAGGAGAAACAAAGGACAGAAACAAAAAGGCAGCCAGGCCCCCCAGCCATATAACAGTTATGACATCACAGGCTTACGTTTACCGTAATACACCATATATATCATTGGAAATCCCTTTTTTTTTTTGGCAAATTAGGTTGCCAGATACCTACACCTGCATTATTGATGAAGAGAATAGATTATACATCTTGTTTGCAAAAACTTTTTTTTTTTTTTTTTTTTGGTTAGCTCCACAAGTATTTTTTTTTGTTGTCTTGTTCTCTCAGGTGTAGGCCTATAGAATAGATTCGTGATTTTGGGTGCAATTTTGTTATTTAAGCTATTTCTTTGTTTGCCTACACACTTAATATTGTAAATAAAGTGTTAAATTATTCAGCATTATGTCGTCATATGTTATGTATTATGCTGTACTTGTGCGTCTAATGGTATGAGTGGGTTAGGGGGTGATGGTGGTGAGCAGGGGGGCCGGGTGGGGTGTGTGGTATTGTCCCTACCAAAGCTGAGACCAAACCTACGCCCTTGGTACTGACAGTCTGACACATTTACTTACATTAGCCTGTATTTTCAAAAGAAATAGTTTTTGTTCTGCAGCCTTTGACACGTCAAAACTTCTGTGATTTTAGTAATGCTGAAGTAGCAAGGAGCTGATATCAGTACAATCATGCATACAAACATTATCTCTGTAATTCTTGGCCTAAACAGAAAGCCACTTCAAGAACATGAAAACCTCTTTAAAGCTATCATATATAAGGTTTTGCTGTCATCTAGTGGTTAACACGTACATAGCATTATGTCATTGCTGGTCATCATTTTGTTTCCCTCCTCCACTAATGTTACATCCTAGGCATGTTACATTCATTTTCCATAGTTGCAATTCCTTTTATTGACTTGGTGTCCTTCTGCGGCTACCTGCAGGGTTACTTCAGATTTAAAGTAGTCTCGGAACACAGAAACAAAATATCACCCTTGAGGCAAGCAGGAGCTCTGGGATTAACATGAGGTCATTCCAGGGGAGTTGAGTTTACCCCGAAGCTTGTTTCTTGCTAGTACAGAGGTGGGCAACAAGACTGTGCAGGCTTTCCTTGCAAATAATCACCTCAGCAGGTGGATTTGCTGATGAGCTTCTCCCCTGAACATAAACACCTGATCATCAATGAAATCATCTGCTGAGACACCTGATCATTAATGAAATGCGGTAGGTTGGCAGTAAGGAAAACCTGCAGTGTCTCAGCCCTTCATGGCACGTGATTGTCCACCCCTGTGCTCGTAGCTGCAGTCTCCTGGTTTTTTTTGTTTTTGTGTTTTGTTTTTTGTTGTTGTTTCATTCACAGAGAAGTGATTTTTTACCATCTCATGAGGGTTTTATCTTGTCAGTCAAAAACACAGTATAATCAGATTTGTTTTAAATTCTGTTATACATTTCTGTATTAATGCTTGAACCAGGAGCTCTATATTTTTTGGCTTCTTCACGTTTAATCTCATCTGTGGTAGATTCCATAATATTTTCTCAGGAGAAGGGCCTATTTTTTGACAATTTCACATTGATTTGACATAAAGTACAACACCCCCGCCCCGTTTATAGGAATTCATAACCTGCTTCTCTACCTGGAGTGCATATTATCACACATTGTCCCAAAACAGACCGATAAGACGGTCTCTGCAGTTTTTACTGAAGCAGTGGGGGGCAAAAGGAGGAGGAGGGGGGAGGACGAGTTGGCAGATGAAAGCTTTGAAGCTTTCTTCAACGTCTGTGTGTGTGTATGTACACGTATATGTGCATGTGCGGGTGTGTGTACGTTCATATGCACATGTATGTAGGCATAGATGATGTTATTTTGATGAAATATGATTTTAAGCTTAAAGTTATTTTTCCCTGATCAAAGTGTTTGATGCTCCTGATTGGTTCAGGAACAGTAGGAAATTTAAAAACATGACAATAACTTAAGCTCTTGCAGTTTCTGGTTTGGTGTAATTTTGGTGATTTTTAGACAGAAATGCTCCTCTCAAACACACCAGGGGGTCTGAGCTTTATAGGATGACATTTAAATGTTTTTGGTTGCATTTTGCTTATATGTAACAGGAATAATTGTAAGGTTTTTCATTCCCCCCCCCCCCCCCCCCCCCCCCCACACACACACACATCAAAAAGCACTTAAAGCTCACAATCATGGAATGTTTGTTTGAGAATAAGAGCTTGACTCACTTTCATTCTCGAAGCCGTGGCTGAGTGTGGTATATTGAATAAGCAAAACACACCTGGTTTTTCCACTAACCTGGTGTATAAAAGTTAACCATATTTTAACCTCTTCGTCCAAGTGATATGCTCATTTGATACGGGGAGTAACAAGACAATAGTGTTTCTTGTTTTTGAGTTATCATTTATTTGCAGTGTACAGAGTACATGCCATTAGCACCGAACTTGCTGTGTGCACGTACTAGATTTAGTTCAAAATTGTCATTAAGAAGTTTTTGTTGTTGTTGATTCTTTTTATTTTGAGTTACCCTTCCTTCTCCTTCACAGAGCCTGCATGCTCTCCCTGTGCCCGGGGGTGTTGGTGGGGCGGGGTTTTTTAACTGCTGCAGCGGGAGGGTGGAGGAGGTTTTAGGAGTATATTTTGCTTCATTTATTTTCCCAGCCAAAAGTGTGCATGTGGTAGAACTTAAAATTCCCCCCGTGTTTCAAATATTTTATTATATTAGGGTCACATTGATGCATACATTTCACTTTACCCTTTTTCTTTCCTTAACCCCTTTTTCATGTTCCCTTTTTCATGATTTTCCATACTTTTCCATTATTTCCATTATAGAGATTTAATTGTCTACATCGGTAAGACTTCTATGGACTGGTCTGTATCTGGTTTTCATTTCCCTTACTTTGACCCTTACTCCACCGTGTTTTATGCTAAAACACAAGTTTTTGTTTTGTTTTGTTTTTTTACTTTTTTATTTTTTTCCATATATTTTTCTAAATATCTATGCCTCATTTTGAAACACCAATCAAACCTACTTCTTGGTCAGATAAACAATAACGGATTTTTCCGACTATTGACCTTTTGTTTAGCTACAAAGGTTAAATCTTCTCAGGGTGTAAAAATTAAGGTGACTAGGTGTTTAACAGCAAATAGTTCTGAAGGGATGGTCTAGTTTAATGAAATTAACGCATCCCTGGGATCCGCTGTATAGATCAATAAAAACCTAAATCTAGCAACTACCAAGTGCCCCAATCCTTTAGAGGAGAGCTGCCGTCAACGGGCGTGGCCGGCTTGTATCCTGGCCCCAGGTCTATTCGGTCGGGGTGCGAGTCCAGCGTCAGTGGGATGGACGTCCAGATGGAGGTAGTGAGCAGCTAGACGAATCTTCTCGCCACCAGCTTAAACAGCCTTTGATCAACCCTGCCAGGTAATACCCGTGGGGGCTTGAGGGTCGGACTCTTGTGATGGAGAGCTGGACCAGATGCCACCTGCAATACGAGAGTATCTTGGCGCAGATCTGACACTACCCTTTTGTTTAGTACAAAAGGGTAGTTTTGTACTACTCCTACTTCACTAGGATTTAAAGTAGTGTAGGAGATCATCCACAGTTGGCAACGACATGAAAACCTCACTGAGTCACAGGTAATTTTGAGTTTGTTGGATGGAGCCAAGATCAGTCGAGACCTCCCTAATCTTTCCAGTCTGTCGTCTCTGAACTTTGTCAAGGTCCAGGAGGAATTTTTGTCCCTGTGGCCGACCACGTCCAAGGCTGGGAGGCACCAACGAATCTCCAATCCATCCCACTTTTGACATCAAATTATTGTGGAGGAAATTGTCTCCTGTCCTGTTGATCACGGTGAAATAAACACTTAAGTCTACCAAAGGTCTTTCATCATTTTATTCAAGAACTTGAAGGCTCACACCGTCGCACAGAGTATGGGGTCTGTGTGAGGGTGAAGCTCCATCGCACAGTTTCCAGCAACATTTATGCCCAGGGAGTATGACTCGCCCCAAGGGGTGTGATTACAGACACTGAGCTCTGGGGAAAGCGCAACATGTGAGTTTCACAAGGCGGTTAAAGGCAGAATAACAGGGACATCAGTTAACAGCTTGAATGAAAAGCACAGCGATTAATGTGTCTCCAGAAACTGTCAACACAAGTTTATCAGAACAGAACATTCTGTGGTAGAAACAGAATGCTTTTGCTTCAACATTTACAGCATCAAGCTTTGAGCTAAACGCATTTGTTCTGACTGCTGATCCTCCCGTGTTGTGTGCCGTTGTTTATAGGCCACCTAAATACAACAAAGACTTCTTAAATGACTTTTCTAACTTCTTGGCCAAAATCATGCCTGTTTGATCGTATTTTGATTGTGGGTGATTTTAATGTTCATGTATGTTGTGCTGATAATCCTATGGTCAGTCTTTTTGGAGCTTATTGACTTTTTTAACTTTGTGCAGTGTGTTTCTGGACCCACACAAGTACATGGACATACACTGGACCTTGTTTTAACTTATGGTATTTCCGTGTGTAATTTAGAAGTCTGTGATGCTGTATTTTCTGACCATGCTGCAGTTCTTTATAACGTGCCTTATTTATGCAACACTGTCAAACCGTGCGCTCCTGCGCGCCGCTGTTGTGTAATTAATTCAACCACTGCTGCCCAGTTCTCTGTGGCTTTTAACGATTCTCCGTTGGTCAGGGACCATTCTTACTTTGATTGTGATGTTGAACAATTTTTCTTACGCTTTGACTCTACCTGTGAGTCTATTCTCGATCGTGTGGCTCCATTTAAAATGAGACGCCCCAGACCCTGTTCTGAGCCCTGGCTAAATTAATCTACTCGTGCTGCAAGACGCGAGTGCAGGAGAGCTGAGCGAAAATGGAAAAAGGATAAGCTGCAAAGTTCCTCTAAAATGTTAAAGGACTGTTGGTCCAGGATGAGATGAGATCCCTGAGGTCTTTCAATCTGGTTTTAAGAATTTTCATAGTACTGAGTCAGCTTTGATGAGTGTTTTTAATGACATGTTGGTGTCCACTAATTCTAGTCACACTGTTGTTTTGGTGTTGTTGGATCTGACTGCTGCGTTCGACACAGTGGATCATGAGATCCTCCTGGATTGCCTTAAGAATGTGGTCGGCATTCAGGGCTATGCTCCAGAATGGTTCAGATCCTACTTAACGGATAGGAGTTTTTGTGTAAGACTTGGAGATTTTGTTTCCTCCACAGCTCCTCTGTCTTGTGGTGTACCACAAGGGTCCATTCTTGGCCCACTTCTTTTTTCATTGTATTTGCTTCCGCTGGGATCAGTTTTTCGTAGATTTGGGGTGTCATTTCACTGACAGTCAAATCTATGTGCCCTTAAAGTGTGAGAATGCTTTTGGTGCCAATCATCTTCTGGAGTGCATTGAGAACATTAAAGACTGGATGTCTGCAAACTTCCTACTCTTTAATGAAAAGAAAACTGAAGTTCTTCTGGTCGGGCCAAGTAAATCAGGTAGTTGTGGTTCAATAAACCTTGGGCCATTGACACAATGTATTAAATCTATGGTTTGCAACCTTGGTGTGAGAATGGATAAAGATTTTAAGCTTGATAAACAAATCAGTGCTGTTGTGAAGGCAAGTTTCTTTCATCTGAGGCAGCTAGCTAAGATTAAGTCCTCACTTTCAAGGCATCACTTGGAGATTTTAATCAATCAATCAATCAATTTTATTTATATACCGCCAAATCACAACAAACAGTTGCCCCAAGGCGCTTTATATTGTAAGGCAAGGCCATACAATAATTACGTAAAAACCCCAATGGTCAAAACGACCCCCTGTGAGCAAGAACTTGGCGACAGTGGGAAGGAAAAACTCCTTTTTAACAGGAAGAAACCTCCAGCAGAACCAGGCTCAGGGAGGGGCAGTCTTCTGCTGGGACTGGTTGGGGCTGAGGGAGAGAACCAGGAAAAAGACATGCTGTGGAGGGGAGCAGAGATCAATCACTAATGATTAAATGCAGAGTGGTGCATACAGAGCAAAAAGAGAAAGAAACACTCAGTGCATTATGGGAACCCCCCAGCAGTCTAAGTCTATAGCAGCATAACTAAGGGATGGTTCAGGGTCACCTGATCCAGCCCTAACTATAAGCTTTAGCAAAAAGGAAAGTTTTAAGCCTAATCTTAAAAGTAGAGAGGGTGTCTGTCTCCCTGATCCGAATTGGGAGCTGGTTCCACAGGAGAGGAGCCTGAAAGCTGAAGGCTCTGCCTCCCATTCTACTCTTACAAACCCTAGGAACTACAAGTAAGCCTGCAGTCTGAGAGCGAAGTGCTCTATTGGGGTGATATGGTACTATGAGGTCCCTAAGATAAGAAGGGACCTGATTATTCAAAACCTTATAAGTAAGAAGAAGAATTTTAAATTCTATTCTAGAATTAACAGGAAGCCAATGAAGAGAGGCCAATATGGGTGAGATATGCTCTCTCCTTCTAGTCCGCGTCAGTACTCTAGCTGCAGCATTTTGAATTAACTGAAGGCCTTTCAGGGAACTTTTAGGACAACCTGATAATAATGAATTACAATAGTCCAGCCTAGAGGAAATAAATACATGAATTAGTTTTTCAGCATCACTCTGAGACAAGACCTTTCTAATTTTAGAGATATTGCGTAAATGCAAAAAAGCAGTCTTACATATTTGTTTAATATGCGCTTTGAATGACATATCCTGATCAAAAATTACTCCAAGATTTCTCACAGTATTACTAGAGGTCAGGGTAATGCCATCCAGAGTTAGGATCTGGTTAGACACCATGTTTCTAAGATTTGTGGGGCCAAGTACAATAACTTCAGTTTTATCTGAGTTTAAAAGCAGGAAATTAGAGGTCATCCATGTCCTTATGTCTGTAAGACAATCCTGCAGTTTAGCTAATTGGTGTGTGTCCTCTGGCTTCATGGATAGATAAAGCTGGGTATCATCTACGTAACAATGAAAATTTAAGCAATGCCGTCTAATAATACTGCCTAAGGGAAGCATGTATAAAGTGAATAAAATTGGTCCTAGCACAGAACCTTGTGGAACTCCATAATTAACCTTAGTCTGTGAAGAAGATTCCCCATTTACATGAACAAATTGTAATCTATTAGATAAATATGATAAATTTTAATCCATGCTTTTGTTATGACTCGGCTGGATTATTGTAATGCACTGTACGCTGGTATTAGCCAGGCCTCACTTGCACGGCTGCAGCTGGTCCAGAATGCTGCAGCCCGTCTTTTGACTGGATCCCGGAGGTATGACCATGTTTCGCCCATTCTTTTTTCCCTTCACTGTTTGTTTTTAAATGTCTTAATGATCTTGCTCCACGGTATCTGTCTGACCTGCTCGTGTCTTATTCCTCATCACGTTCTCTTAGGTCACGAGATCAAGCTTTGCGTGTAGTTCCTCAGACAAAGCTCAAACGTAGATGTGTAGAGCTTTTTCTGTTGTTGGTCCCAGATTGTGGAATGACCTGCCTCTCTGTATCAGGCAGGCGGAGTCACCTCTAGTTTTTAAATCTCATCTTAAAACATACTTGTTTTCTTTGGCTTTTGACTAGAGGGTTGATGATTTTATTGTTTTTAAAAACTTTTATTGTTGCCAATCTATTTTTTTTATTTTTTTTTATGTCATTGTACAGCACTTTGGTCAACTTTGTTGTTTTTAAATATGCTCTATAAATAAACTGGATGGGATTGGATAGAAACACTTTGTCTGTCAGCAAGAGCAAGGACTTTCCACAGTTGCAGACAATACATTAAGTTGGTGCCTGAGAACAGCACTGTTTAGCTGCTAGTTTAGTCATTTCATATGAAGAAATGAACAACCATATGAATTTATAAGAATTCTATAACACCCCCACCACCACCACGGGAGACAGACCTCACAGCAGGAGTCACACCTTCTCCACAGCGCAGAACCCCACCACAGGACACAGTCCTCCTCCACAGGGCACAAAACCTCCTCCACAAGACACAGACCTTATCCACAGGACACAAAACCTCCTCCACAGGGCACAGACCTCACAGCAGGAGTCACACCTTCTCCACAGCGCAGAACCCCACCACAGGACACAGTCGTCCTCCACAGGACACAAACCTCCTCCACAAGACACAGACCTTATCCACGGGACACAAAACCTCCTCCACAAGACACAGACCTTATCCACAGGACACAAAACCTCCTCCACAGGGCACAGACCTCCACAGCAGGAGTCATACCTTCTCCACAGGACACAAACCTCCTCCACAGGGCACAGACCTCCACAGCAGGAGTCACACCTTCTCCACAGCACACAAACCTCCTCCACAGGGCACAGACCTCCACAGCAGGAGTCAGACCTTCTCCACAGGACACAAACACAAACCTCCACAGCAGGAGTCACACCTTCTCCACAGGACACAAACCTCCTCCACAAGGCACAGACCTTCTCCAGAGGACACAAACCTCCTCCACAGGGCACAGACCTCCACAGCAGGAGTCACACCTTCTCCACAGGGCACAGACCTCCACAGCAGGAGTCACACCTTCTCCACAGGACACAAACCTCCTCCACAACACACAGACCTTCTCCACAGGACACAAACCTCCTCCACAGGGCACAGACCTCCACAGCAGGAGTCACACCTTCTCCACAGGACACAAACCTCCTCCACAGGGGACAGACCTCCACAGCAGGAGTCACACCTTCTCCACAGGACACAAACCTCCTCCACAGGGGACAGACCTCCACAGCAGGAGTCACACCTTCTCCACAGGACACAAACCTCCTCCACAGGGGACAGACCTCCACAGCAGGAGTCACACCTTCTCCACAGGACACAAACCTCCTCCACAGGGGACAGACCTCCACAGCAGGAGTCACACCTTCTCCACAGGACACAAACCTCCTCCACAGGGCACAGACCTCCACAGCAGGAGTCACACCTTCTCCACAGGACACAAACCTCCTCCACAGGGGACAGACCTCCACAGCAGGAGTCACACCTTCTCCACAGGACACAAACCTCCTCCACAGGGGACAGACCTCCACAGCAGGAGTCACACCTTCTCCACAGGACACAAACCTCCTCCACAGGGGACAGACCTTCTCCACAGGACACAAACCTCCTCCACAACACACAGACCTTCTCCACAAGACACAGACCTTCTCCACAGGACACAAACCTCCTCCACAGGGCACAAACCTTCACAGCAGGAGTCACACCTTCTCCACAGGACACAAACCTCCTCCACAAGACACAGACCTTCACAGCAGGAGTCACACCCTCTCCACAGGACACAAACCTCCTCCACAAGATACAGACCTTCTCCACAGGACACAAACCTCCTCCACAGGGCACAAACCTTCACAGCAGGAGTCACACCTTCTCCACAGGACACAAACCTCCTCCACAAGACACAGACCTTCTCCACAGGACACAAACCTCCTCCACAGGGCACAAACCTCCACAGCAGGAGTCACACCTTCTCCACAGGACACAAACCTCCTCCACAGGACACAAACCTCTACAGCAGGAGTCACACCTTCTCCACAGGACACAAACCTCCTCCACAAGACACAGACCTTCTCCACACAACACAAACCTCCTCCACAAGACACAGATCTTCTCCACACGACACAAACCTCCTCCACAAGACACAGACCTTCTCCACAGGACACAAACCTCCTCCACAGGGCACAAACCTCCACAGCAGGAGTCACACCTTCTCCACAGGACACAAAACATCCTCCACAGGGCACAGACCTCCACAGCAGGAGTCACACCTTCTCCACAGGACACAGACCTTCTCCACAGGACACAGACCTTATCCACAGGACACAAACCTCCTTCACAGGGCACAGACCTCCACAGCAGGCGTCACACCTTCTCCACAGCGCAGAACCCCACCACCGGACACAGTCCTCCTCCACAACACACAGACCTTCTCCACAGGACACAAACTTCCTCCACAGGGCACAGACCTCCACAGCAGGAGTCACACCTTCTCCACAGGACACAAACCTCCTCCACAACACACAGACCTTCTCCACAGGACACAAACCTCCTCCACAGGACACAAACCTCCACAGCAGGAGTCACACCTTCTCCACAGGACACAAACCTCCTCCACAAGACACAGACCTTCTCCACAAGACACAGACCTTCTCCACAGGACACAAACCTCCTCCACAGGGCACAGACCTTCTCCACAGGACACAAACCTCCTCCACAGGGCACAAACCTTCACAGCAGGAGTCACACCTTCTCCACAGGACACAAACCTCCTCCACAAGACACAGACCTTCTCCACAGGACACAAACCTCCTCCACAAGACACAGACCTTCTCCACAGGACACAAACCTCCTCCACAGGGCACAAACCTCCACAGCAGGAGTCACACCTTCTCCACAGGACACAAACCTCCTCCACAAGACACAGACCGTCTCCACAGGACACAAACCTCCTCCACAGGGCACAAACCTTCACAGCAGGAGTCACACCTTCTCCACAGGACACAAACCTCCTCCACAAGACACAGACCTTCTCCACAGGACACAAACCTCCTCCACAGGGCACAAACCTCCACAGCAGGAGTCACACCTCCTCCACAGAGCAGAACCCCACCACAGGACACAGTCCTCCTCCACAGGGCACAGACCTTCTCCACAGGGCACAGACCTCCACAGCAGGAGTCACACCTTCTCCACAGGACACAAACCTCCTCCACAGGAAACAAACCTCTACAGCAGGAGTCACACCTTCTCCACAGGACACAAACCTCCTCCACAAGACACAGACCTTCTCCACACGACACAAACCTCCTCCACAAGACACAGACCTTCTCCACACGACACAAACCTCCTCCACAAGACACAGACCTTCTCCACAGGACACAAACCTCCACAGCAGGAGTCACACCTTCTCCACAGGACACAAAACATCCTCCACAGGGCACAGACCTCCACAGCAGGAGTCACACCTTCTCCACAGCGCAGAACCCCACCACCGGACACAGTCCTCCTCCACAGGGCACAGACCTTCTCCACAGGACACAGACCTTATCCACAGGACACAAACCTCCTTCACAGGGCACAGACCACCACAGCAGGAGTCACACCTTCTCCACAGGACACAAACCTCTTTCACAGGGCACAGACCTCCACAGCAGGAGTCACACCTCCTCCACAGCGCAGAACCCCACCACCGGACACAGTCCTCCTCCACAGGGCACAGACCTTCTCCACAGGACACAGACCTTATCCACAGGACACAAACCTCCTTCACAGGGCACAGACCACCACAGCAGGAGTCACACCTTCTCCACAGGACACAAACCTCTTTCACAGGGCACAGACCTCCACAGCAGGAGTCACACCTTCTCCACAGGACACAAACCTCCTCCACAGGGCACAGACCTCCACAGCAGGAGTCACACCTTCTCCACAGGACACAAACCTCCTCCACAGGACACAAACCTCCTCCACAGGGCACAGACCTCCACAGCAGGAGTCACGCCTCCTCCACAGCGCAGAACCCCACCACCAGACACAGTCCTCCTCCACAGGGCACAGACCTTCTCCACAGGACACAGACCTCCACAGCAGGAGTCACACCTTCTCCACAGGACACAAACCTCCTCCACAGGGCACAGACCTCTACAGCAGGAGTCACATCTTCTCCACAGGACACAAAACTCCTCCACAGGACACAAACCTCCTCCACAACACACAGACCTTCTCCACAGGACACAAACCTCCTCCACAGGGCACAAACCTCCACAGCAGGAGTCACACCTTCTCCACAGGACACAAACCTCCTCCACAACACACAGACCTTCTCCACAGGACACAAACCTCCTCCACAAGACACAGACCTTCTCCACAGGACACAAACCTCCTCCACAGGGCACAGACCTCCACAGCAGGAGTCACACCTCCTCCACAGCGCAGAACCCCACCACCGGACACAGTCCTCCTCCACAGGACACAGACCTTATCCACAGGACACAAACCTCCTTCACAGGGCACAGACCTCCACAGCAGGAGTCACACCTTCTCCACAGGACACAAACCTCCTCCACAAGGCACAGACCTTCTCCACAGGACACAAACCTCCTCCACAAGGCACAGACCTTCTCCACAGGACACAAACCTCCTCCACAGGGCACAAACCTCCACAGCAGGAGTCACACCTTCTCCACAGGGCACAAACCTCCACAGCAGGAGTCACACCTTCTCCACAGGGCACAAACCTCCACAGCAGGAGTCACACCTTCTCCACAGGACACAAAACCTCCTCCACAGGGCACAAACCTCCACAGCAGGAGTCACACCTCCTCCAAAGCGCAGAACCCCACCACCGGACACAAACCTCCTTCACAGGGCACAGACCTCCACAGCAGGAGTCACACCTTCTCCACAGGACACAAACCTCCTCCACAGGGCACAGACCTTCTCCACAGGACACAAACCTCCTCCACAGGGCACAGACCTCCACAGCAGGAGTCACACCTTCTCCACAGGACACAAACCTCCTCCACAAGGCACAGACCTTCTCCACAGGACACAAACCTCCTCCACAAGGCACAGACCTTCTCCACAGGACACAAACCTCCTCCACAGGGCACAAACCTCCACAGCAGGAGTCACACCTTCTCCACAGGGCACAAACCTCCACAGCAGGAGTCACACCTTCTCCACAGGGCACAAACCTCCACAGCAGGAGTCACACCTTCTCCACAGGGCACAAACCTCCACAGCAGGAGTCACACCTTCTCCACAGGGCACAAACCTCCACAGCAGGAGTCACACCTTCTCCACAGGGCACAAACCTCCACAGCAGGAGTCACACCTTCTCCACAGGGCACAAACCTCCACAGCAGGAGTCACACCTTCTCCACAGGACACAAACCTCCTCCACAACACACAGACCTTCTCCACAGGACACAAACCTCCTCCACAAGACACAGACCTTCTCCACAGGACACAAACCTCCTCCACAGGGCACAGACCTCCACAGCAGGAGTCACACCTCCTCCACAGCGCAGAACCCCACCACCGGACACAGTCCTCCTCCACAGGACACAGACCTTATCCACAGGACACAAACCTCCTTCACAGGGCACAGACCTCCACAGCAGGAGTCACACCTTCTCCACAGGACACAAACCTCCTCCACAAGGCACAGACCTTCTCCACAGGACACAAACCTCCTCCACAAGGCACAGACCTTCTCCACAGGACACAAACCTCCTCCACAGGGCACAAACCTCCACAGCAGGAGTCACACCTTCTCCACAGGGCACAAACCTCCACAGCAGGAGTCACACCTTCTCCACAGGGCACAAACCTCCACAGCAGGAGTCACACCTTCTCCACAGGGCACAAACCTCCACAGCAGGAGTCACACCTTCTCCACAGGGCACAAACCTCCACAGCAGGAGTCACACCTTCTCCACAGGGCACAAACCTCCACAGCAGGAGTCACACCTTCTCCACAGGACACAAAACCTCCTCCACAGGGCACAAACCTCCACAGCAGGAGTCACACCTCCTCCACAGCGCAGAACCCCACCACCGGACACAAACCTCCTTCACAGGGCACAGACCTCCACAGCAGGAGTCACACCTTCTCCACAGGACACAAACCTCCTCCACAGGGCACAGACCTTCTCCACAGGACACAAACCTCCTCCACAGGGCACAGACCTCCACAGCAGGAGTCACACCTTCTCCACAGGACACAAACCTCCTCCACAAGGCACAGACCTTCTCCACAGGACACAAACCTCCTCCACAAGGCACAGACCTTCTCCACAGAACACAAACCTCCTCCACAAGGCACAGACCTTCTCCACAGAACACAAACCTCCTCCACAGGGCACAGGTTGGGGTGACAAGATGGCGCCTGTGCTAGGCAATGCCACTGCTCTCGTCCTCCTTCATAGATTGTTATTGTTTATTTTTATGTTGAATGTAGTCATAACAGTTCAAGTATCTTATGGCCACGTCTCTGCTCTCCGGAGTTACGATCGTGGCTCTCTTTTGGCCATAAAAGAGTCGATGGAGTCCTTTTTTAGTGACTGGGGAAAGTACAGTCAAACTTTTCCTCCACCGTTTATCTTTCCACCGGACTCACCCGAGTGCTTGCTGCTGTTTCGAGCTCCGGGCAGGAGGAAGAGGCAGATGAAACGACGCGTCCGATCTGGCGTCCAAGTGAGGCGCAGACGGGTTTTGCGCCTGCGGACCGCCATGCTGGATCACCGGTGTTTATGGCCGATTCCTCTCCTCGAGTCACGCTGTGGTGTCGGTGCATCCTCGTTGCCCTCTGCCGCGGTCTTCGTGGCCGGTGTTCCGGAGCCAGTGGGATGCTGGAGTTGGGACTGCTGGAGAGTTTCACCTTTGTGTCTTCTAGTGTCTGCACCTGTCGGCCGTCGTGTGGCTTCCAGATGTGAATGGAGACCGCATAGCCACGTCTCGTGTCTTCATCCAATCCCGCTGTGCCCGGCCGATGTGAAGACTGTGACGTCACCCTCGTCTCGGATGGGTCTGTTGAATGTGCGCTCAATTGCAAACAAATCTTTTTCCCTGAATGAACTTTTTATCAGGCATAACTTGGATTTTTTTGTTCCTCACAGAGACATCTCAGAGAGAAGGGGAGTTTATTCATTTAAATGAACTCCTGATGAATGCTCTGTTTTTGGGATACCCTGCCCCTCTCGTCGAGGAGGTGGTCTCGCGGTGGTCTTCAGGAGCATCTTCACTTGCAAAGTGATGAACACTCAAACCTTCCCCTCCTTTGAGTCACAGGTGTTTAAAGTTGGTTCTGCTGACTCTCTTTATTGTGTGCTGATTTATCACCCTCCTGGACACGCTGCTGTATTTTTAAAGGATTTTAGTGACTTTTTATCATCAGTAATAAAGTTGGAAAACATTTTAATTATTGGTGATTTTAATATTCATGTTGATGACAGCACTTCTTCTACTGCAACGGAACTTTTAACATTGACTGAGACTTTTAATTTTGAGCAGCATGTTTCTGTTCCCACACATCAGAAAGGTCACACTCTTGACTTGGTTTTCTCTCTTGGCCTTAATGTTGCCAACCTCTGTATAGAGGATGTTCACATGAGCGACCATTGGTGTGTTTTATTTGATTTTTCTTTCACTCCTGAGCCTGCGCGATCTGAGATTAGGTCTCAGAGGCGCATCATCACTGAGAACACTGTAGCTGGTTTCTCAGCCAGGTTTGACTCTAAGCTGTTCATGGAGTGTCATAATGTGGACAGCTTTCTTCACACTTTCAGCGGTCATTGTGAATCCATTTTGGATGAGGTCGCACCTTTTAAATCCAACTTGGTGACTAAGAAGACCATAAATCCTTGGCTTAATGACTGCATCCGAGATTTGAAGCGACTATGTTGGAAAACTGAGTGTTTGTGGAAGTCTTCTAAACTTGAGGTCCATAGGTTGCACCTCAGGGAACTTATGTCCTCTTTAAATGAAATGATAAAAAAAAATGCCAGATCTGAATATTTTCATCAGCTTATCATCTTAAATAAGAAAAAAACCCAGGTGCTGTTTGACACTATCAACTCTATTGTGTGTCCTGTTGCTCCATTAACACCTGTATCCTGAAAAGCTGACAGCAATGGTTTCCTTAAGTTTTTTGTCTGCAAAATTCAGGACATCAAAGCTAATCTCCCTTTGCACACATACGGTGTTCCTGATGTTGTTGAGCCTGCTCCTCGTACATGGTCCTCTTTTAATCCTGTAACACAGGCTGATATCTCAGCTTTGATAACCAGGATGAAGTCCTCTCTATGTCCTTTTGATGTTCTACCGTGTAGACTCCTTGTTAATGTGTTTGTCATTGGCCCCTCGGTTACCAAGTTGATAAATGTCTCCGTCTTCTGGTGTTTTTCCCAGCTCTTTTAAACATGCATTTGTGGAACCACTTCTCAAAAAGTCTAATCTGGACCCTTCTGATCTGAAAAACTTCTGACCTATCTCCAAACTTCCATTCCTGTCCAAAGTCTTGGAGAAGGTGGTTTATGATCAGCTAATTTCCTTCTTAGTGACTTCCAACATGTTTGACACCTATCAGTCTGGTTTCTGCAGGCATCACTCTACGGAAACTGCCCTACTCAAAGTATCTAGTGATATTTTGATGTGTGTGGATTGTGGAAAATGCACCGTTCTAGTCCTATTAGACCTCTCCTCCGCATTTGACACTGTCGATCATAAAATCCTGCAAACAAGACTATGCAATTCGGTTGGTTTGTCAGGGACTGTTCTAGCGTGGTTCATCTCTTAATTGTCAGGTCGTAGCTTTAGTGTCACTGCAAATCAGATCATTTCTGACTCTGCCAGTTTGACGTGTGGTGTACCCCAGAGTTCTGTTTTGGGGCCAATTTTGTTTTTGCTGTATGTTTTCCCCTTGGGAAAGATTATCCAGGAGTTCGTTGATGTTTCTTATCATTTATTTGCTGATGACATCCAAATTTACTGCTCATTTAAAGCCCCTGAGATCCAGAAAGTGGACTCTACTGAACTGCCTTAAGAAAATTAAACAATGGCTCGGTGCAAATTCGCTGCAGTTAAATTCGGATAAAACCGAGGTGCTGGTGGTTGCCCCCGATGATGTCAGTCCGGGGATTAAACAGTATTTAGGTCTTTTGAGCTCATCTGCAAAATCTAGCCTGAGAAACCTAGGTGTTATCTTTGATAAAGAAATGTAATTTGAGCATCATTCCAAGCAGCTAACCAAAAACTGTTTTGACCAGCTGAGGAAGATTTCCAAATGCAGATCAGTTGTTTCAAAAGATGATCTTGAGTTTATTATTCATGCTTTTGTATCTTCTCGTTTGGACTACTGCAACAGTTTGTTTTCCTGTCTGAACAAAAAGGAGCTGTCCCGCCTGCAGCAGGTCCAAAATTCTGCAGCAAGGCTGCTGTCTCGCTCAAGCAGAAGGACTCATATCTCTCCTATTTTAAAGTCTCTTCATTGGCTCCCAGTGTCGTTGCGTTTTCATTTTAAGATCCTAGTGTTGACTTTTAGAGCTTTGCATGGCCAGGCTCCCTCCTACATTAGAGACCTGTTATGTCCCGACTCTCCCGCTCGGAGCCTGAGGTCAGTGGATCAGAACCTTCTGAGGGTCCCTCGTACCCACTTTAAGACCCGAGGAGATCGCTCTTTCCAGGCCGTTGCACCGAGGCTCTGGAATGATCTCCCTTTGTCTCTTTGTTCGCTGGACTCTGTCGATGTTTTTAAGAGCAAACTTATAATCCTTCTCTTTCTCCAGGCATTCAATCCTTAGTAGTGAGAGGTCTGTTTTATGACCACTGTGTGTGTCTTAGAGTTATTTTATTGTGATGTACATTGTCTTTTATTCTCAGAATTTTTATCTATGTGTCTTTTGTGAAGCACCTTGTGACTTTCCTTGTCTGTGAAAGGTGCTATATAAATAAACATTACTTACTTAATTACTTACAAACCTCTGCCACAAGACACAGACCTTCTCCACAGGACACAAACCTCCTCCACAGGGCACAAACCTCCACAGCAGGAGTCACACCTTCTCCACAGAACACAAACCTCCTCCACAGGACACAAACCTCCACAGCAGGAGTCACACCTTTTCCACAGGACACAAACCTCCTCTGCAAGACACAGACCTTCTCCACAGGACACAAACCTCCTCTGCAAGACACAGACCTTCTCCACAGGACACAGACCTTCTCCACAGGACACAAACCTCCTCCACAGGGCACAAACCTCCACAGCAGGAGTCACACCTTCTCCACAGGACACAGACCTCCACAGCAGGAGTCACACCTTCTCCACAGGAGACAAACCTCCTCCACAAGACACAGACCTCCTCCACAGGGCACAGACCTCCACAGCAGGAGTCACATCTTATCCACAGGACACAAACCTCCTCCACAGGGCACAGACCTCCACAGCAGGAGGCACACCTTCTCCACAAGACACAAATCTCCTCCACAAGAAACAGACTTCCTCCACAGGGCCAAGACCTCCACAGCAGGAGTCACACCTTCTCCACAGGACACAAACCTCCTCCACAGGACACAGACCTTCTCCACAGGGCACAGACCTTCTCCACAGGGCACAGACCTTCTCCACAGGGCACAGACCTTCTCCACAGGACACAAACCTCCTCCACAAGACACAGACCTTCTCCACAGGACACAAAACCTCCTCCACAAGACACAGACCTTCTCCACAGGACACAAAACCTCCTCCACAAGACACAGACCTTCTCCACAGGACACAAAACCTCCTCCACAAGACACAGACCTTCTCCACAGGACACAAAACCTCCTCCACAAGACACAGACCTTCTCCACAGGACACAAAACCTCCTCCACAAGACACAGACCTTCTCCACAGGACACAAAACCTCCTCCACAGGGCACAGACCTTCTCCACAGGACACAAAACCTCCTCCACAGGGCACAGACCTTCTCCACAGGACACAAAACCTCCTCCACAGGGCACAGACCTTCTCCACAGCAGGAGTCACACCTTCTCCACAAGACACAAACCTCCTCCACAAGACACAGACCTCCTCCACAGGACACAAACCTCCACAGCAGGAGTCACACCTTCTCCACAGGACACAGACCTCCTCCACAAGACCCAGACCTTCTCCACAGGACACAAACCTCCTCCACAAGACCCAGACCTTCTCCACAGGGCACAGACCTCCACAGCAGGAGTAACACCTTCTCCACAGGACACAAACCTCCTCCACAAGACACAAACCTTCTCCACAGGACACAGACCCATTTCACCGAAGTCAGAGGTTTGACTCCTGTCTCCTTCCTGTGGAGGTTTTAGATGAAGTGGATGTAAAGTATCTTTTCTTAAAGTTGTGAGCCACATTTTGTATATTGAGATAATTTTGTATCCCCCTTCTCCTTGCCCAGACAGTGGCGGCTCTACTGTCTACTGTCTGCTCCAAAGTCATCAAGACTGTCACGACTCTCCCCAACATCTGCAGGCAGCAGACACACAGACCAGCAGGTCACATTATTCACAAACCCCCTCAGACTCTTTTCCCAGCATTCCAGTGGCTGCCTTCACAATACAGGCTCCACTGTCTAAGCTGCAGGGCACAGAGGAGGACAAACTTTGCCCCCCAGGATACCCAGATGCGAAAACCACTACTCCCCAATGTCAACAAAGTGCACACAAATCCCCTCAACACATACTGTACATAAACTCATATGTACACACACAGACATATACACTTATACATGTACACACACATACTCGTATGCACACACATATACACACACACACTCACTCATATACTGAAACTGTTGAGAGCCAACAGAGACACTAAAGCATGCAGAAAAAGCAAAGGTGGGGTACTCATTATGCATGTTAACCACTGGTGTATCCCAGGAATATCACTGTAAAGACGGTCTTGTGCTGTCAAGACCTCGAGCTGCTAGCTGTTAGCATGTGGCTATACTATCTACAGAGGGAGCTTAGTCACATGATCACCATCTGTGTTTACATCCCCCCGAGAGTGGACGCAGCCACTGCATGTCAGAAAATTCACACAGTCACAGCAAGGCTGCAAGCAAAGCACCCTGAAACACTGATGATTATTTCTGGGGATTTTAATGCAACTTTCCTAGTACCTGCACTGGCCACACAGCCCCACAGCATGATGGAACCACCTCCAAGTTTTACTGCAGGTAACAAGTGTTTTTCTAGGAATGCTGTGTTCTTTTTCTACCATGGATGCCACTCCTTGTCATGTCCAAATAACTCCGTTTCATCAGTCCACAGCACCTTATTCCAAAATGAAGCTGGCTTGTCCAAATGTGATTTAGCATACCTCAAGGGACTCTGTTTGTGGCATGTACGAGGTCTATTAGAAAAGTATCCAACCTTATTATTTTTTTCAAAAACCATATGGATTTGAATCACGTGTGATTGCGTCAGACAAGCTTGAACCCTCGTGCGCATGCGTGAGTTTTTCCACGCCTGTCGGTTGCATCATTCGCCTGTGAGCAGGCTTTGAGTGAGGAGTGGTCCAGCCCCCTCGTCGGATTTTCATTGTCAGGAAATGGCGGAATGATTTGGGCTTTTTTTCCATCAGAATTTTTTCAGAAACTGTTAGAGACTGGCAGCTGGAAACCATTAGAAAAATTTATCTGGCTTTCGGTGAAAATGTTACGGGCTTGGTAGAAAATAAGGAGTGTTACTGTCGCTTTAAGGATGGCCCCCAGCAGCTGTGGGGCGTGCCGCGCTCCGAAGCCACCATCGACAGGCTGAACGACCATTTCATTTCTAAACGGATGGCTGTCTGGATCCGTGACCATCGTGTGCCATTTCTGTGGTTATCACAAGAGCTGGACATCAACCATTTTCCAGCAGATTTCACTTTTAACAAGAGATTTTGTCATGGAAAGCCGAACGGAGGCTTCGTGCGTCACGATAGATTCGCGACTGGAGCGAGACAAAACCACCTCCGTTTTGGTGTCACAGGACGGCTTTGAGATGGCGTTCAGACAGCTGTCGGTGGTTTTTCCATCGAGTGATTATCAGAGAAATTGTGGATGTGCCTGGACATGCCAGAACATGTCCCGTGAGGCTTCATCAAGGCATTGCTGTGTGCCATGCGGCACCGACGCAACGCGCGAAGCCTCCGCTCCTCTTTCCATGACAAAAACTCCTGTAACAGTGGAATGTGCCATTCATTTCCAAACTGGACACTGTGTTTTATCCGGGACGTCGTCTGACTAGCACAGGAATTGTGAAAAGACGTGGACATCAGCAGTTTTTCGGCACATTGAGACAGACGTGCGGAGGAATTCCGCGCATTGCAGCGGTGCCGCATGGCGTACAGCAACGCCGTGATGAAACCTCACGGGACATGTTCTGGCATGTCCAGGCACATCCACAATTTCTCGGATAATCACTCGATGGAAAATTCACCGACAGCTGTCTGAATGCCATCTCAAAGCCGTCCTGTGAGACCAAAACGGAGGTAGCTTTGTCTCGCTCCATTAGCGAATCCATCGTGACGAGCGAAGCCTCCGCTCGGCTTTCCATGACAAAATCTCTTGTTAAAAGTGAAATCTGTCGGAAAATGGTTGATGTCCAGCTCTTGTGATAACCAGAGAAATGGCACACGATGGTCACGGATCCAGACAGCCATCCGTTTAGAAATGAAATGGTCGTTCAGCCTGTCGATGGTGGCTTCGGAGCGCGGCGCACCCCACAGCCGCTGGGGGCTGTCCTTAAAGTGACAGTAACACTCCTTATTCTCTACCAATCAATCAATCAATCAATCAATTTTTTTATATAGCGCCAAATCACAACAAACAGTTGCCCCAAGGCGCTTTATATTGTAAGGCAAGGCCATACAATAATTATGTAAAACCCCAACGGTCAAAACGACCCCCTGTGAGCAAGCACTTGGCTACAGTGGGAAGGAAAAACTCCCTTTTAACAGGAAGAAACCTCCAGCAGAACCAGGCTCAGGGAGGGGCAGTCTTCTGCTGGGACTGGTTGGGGCTGAGGGAGAGAACCAGGAAAAAGACATGCTGTGGAGGGGAGCAGAGATCGATCACTAATGATTAAATGCAGAGTGGTGCATACAGAGCAAAAAGAGAAAGAAACAGTGCATCATGGGAACCCCCCAGCAGTTTACGTCTATAGCAGCATAACTAAGGGATGGTTCAGGGTCACCTGATCCAGCCCTAACTATAAGCTTTAGCAAAAAGGAAAGTTTTAAGCCTAATCTTAAAAGTAGAGAGGGTGTCTGTCTCCCTGATCTGAATTGGGAGCTGGTTCCACAGGAGAGGAGCCTGAAAGCTGAAGGCTCTGCCTCCCATTCTACTCTTACAAACCCTAGGAACTACAAGTAAGCCTGCAGTCTGAGAGCGAAGCGCTCTATTGGGGTGATATGGTACTACGAGGTCCCTAAGATAAGATGGGACCTGATTATTCAAAACCTTATAAGTAAGAAGAAGAATTTTAAATTCTATTCTAGAATTAACAGGAAGCCAATGAAGAGAGGCCAATATGGGTGAGATATGCTCTCTCCTTCTAGTCCCCGTCAGTACTCTAGCTGCAGCATTTTGAATTAACTGAAGGCTTTTTAGGGAACTTTTAGGACAACCTGATAATAATGAATTACAATAGTCCAGCCTAGAGGAAATAAATGCATGAATTAGTTTTTCAGCATCACTCTGAGACAAGACCTTTCTGATTTTAGAGATATTGCGTAAATGCAAAAAAGCAGTCCTACATATTTGTTTAATATGCGCTTTGAATGACATATCCTGATCAAAAATGACTCCAAGATTTCTCACAGTATTACTAGAGGTCAGGGTAATGCCATCCAGAGTAAGGATCTGGTTAGACACCATGTTTCTAAGATTTGTGGGGCCAAGTACAATAACTTCAGTTTTATCTGAGTTTAAAAGCAGGAAATTAGAGGTCATCCATGTCTTTATGTCTGTAAGACAATCCTGCAGTTTAGCTAATTGGTGTGTGTCCTCTGGCTTCATGGATAGATAAAGCTGGGTATCATCTGCGTAACAATGAAAATTTAAGCAATACCGTCTAATAATACTGCCTAAGGGAAGCATGTATAAAGTGAATAAAATTGGTCCTAGCACAGAACCTTGTGGAACTCCATAATTAACTTTAGTCTGTGAAGAAGATTCCCCATTTACATGAACAAATTGTAATCTATTAGACAAATATGATTCAAACCACCGCAGCGCAGTGCCTTTAATACCTATGGAATGCTCTAATCTCTGTAATAAAATTTTATGGTCAACAGTATCAAAAGCAGCACTGAGGTCCAACAGAACAAGGACAGAGACGAGTCCACTGTCCGAGGCCATAAGAAGATCATTTGTAACCTTCACTAATGCTGTTTCTGTACTATGATGAATTCTAAAACCTGACTGAAACTCTTCAAATAGACCATTCCTCTGCAGATGATCAGTTAGCTGTTTTACAACTACCCTTTCAAGAATTTTTGAGAGAAAAGGAAGGTTGGAGATTGGCCTATAATTAGCTAAGATAGCTGGGTCAAGTGATGACTTTTTAAGTAATGGTTTAATTACTGCCACCTTAAAAGCCTGTGGTACATAGCCAACTAACAAAGATAGATTGATCATATTTAAGATCGAAGCATTAAATAATGGTAGGGCTTCCTTGATCAGCCTGGTAGGAATGGGGTCTAATAAACATGTTGATGGTTTGGATGAAGTAACTAATGAAAATAACTCAGACAGAACAATCGGGGAGAAAGAGTCTAACCAAATACCGGCATCACTGAAAGCAGCCAAAGATAACGATACGTCTTTGGGATGGTTATGAGTAATTTTTTCTCTAATAGTTAAAATTTTGTTAGCAAAGAAAGTCATGAACAGACTCTTTTTCCAGGCTAAGTGAAGATCTTCTAAATTAGTGAGACGCCATTTCCTCTCCAACTTACGGGTTATCTGCTTTAAGCTGCGAGTTTGTGAGTTATACCACGGAGTCAGGCACTTCTGATTTAAAGCTCTCTTTTTCAGAGGAGCTACAGCATCCAAAGTTGTCTTCAATGAGGATGTAAAACTATTGACGAGATACTCTATCTCCCTTACAGAGTTTAGGTAGCTACTCTGCACTGTGTTGGTATATGGCATTAGAGAACATAAAGAAGGAATCATATCCTTAAACCTAGTTACAGCGCTTTCTGAAAGACTTCTAGTGTGATGAAACTTATTCCCCACTGCTGGGTAGTCCATCAGAGTAAATGTAAATGTTATTAAGAAATGATCAGACAGAAGGGAGTTTTCAGGGAATACTGTTAAGTCTTCTATTTCCATACCATAAGTCAGAACAAGATCTAAGATATGATTAAAGTGGTGGGTGGACTCATTTACTTTTTGAGCAAAGCCAATAGAGTCTAATAATAGATTAAATGCAGTGTTGAGGCTGTCATTCTCAGCATCTGTGTGGATGTTAAAATCGCCCACTATAATTATCTTATCTGAGCTAAGCACTAAGTCAGACAAAAGGTCTGAAAATTCACAGAGAAACTCACAGTAACGACCAGGTGGACGATAGATAATAACAAATAAAACTGGTTTTTGGGACTTCCAATTTGGATGGACAAGACTAAGAGACAAGCTTTCAAATGAATTAAAGCTCTGTCTGGGTTTTTGATTAATTAATAAGCTGGAATGGAAGATTGCTGCTAATCCTCCTCCTCGGCCCGTGCTACGAGCATTCTGACAGTTAGTGTGACTCGGGGGTGTTGACTCATTTAAACTAACATATTCATCCTGCTGTAACCAGGTTTCTGTTAGGCAGAATAAATCAATATGTTGATCAATTATTATATCATTTACCAACAGGGACTTAGAAGAGAGAGACCTAATGTTTAATAGACCACATTTAACTGTTTTAGTCTGTGGTGCAGTTGAAGGTGCTATATTATTTTTTCTTTTTGAATTTTTATGCTTAAATAGATTTTTGCTGGTTGTTGGTGGTCTGGGAGCAGGCACCGTCTCTACGGGGATGGGGTAATGAGGGGATGGCAGGGGGAGAGAAGCTGCAGAGAGGTGTGTAAGACTACAACTCTGCTTCCTGGTCCCAACCCTGGATAGTCACGGTTTGGAGGATTTAAGAAAATTGGCCAGATTTCTAGAAATGAGAGCTGCTCCATCCAAAGTGGGATGGATGCCGTCTCTCCTAACAAGACCAGGTTTTCCCCAGAAGCTTTGCCAATTATCTATGAAGCCCACCTCATTTTTTGGACACCACTCAGACAGCCAGCAATTCAAGGAGAACAGGCGGCTAAACATGTCACTCCCGGTCCGATTGGGGAGGGGCCCAGAGAAAACTACAGAGTCCGACATTGTTTTTGCAAAGTTACACACCGATTTAATGTTAATTTTAGTGACCTCTGATTGGCGTAACCAGGTGTCATTACTGCCGACGTGAATTACAATCTTACCAAATTTACCTTACCAAGCCCGTAACATTTTCACCGAAAGCCAGATAAATTTTTCTAATGGTTTCCAGCTGCCAGTCTCTAACAGTTTCTGAAAAAATTCTGATGGGAAAAAAAGCCCAAATCATTCCGCCATTTCCTGGCAAT
The DNA here is from genome assembly GCF_902500255.1 of Thalassophryne amazonica. Taxonomy (NCBI): domain Eukaryota; kingdom Metazoa; phylum Chordata; class Actinopteri; order Batrachoidiformes; family Batrachoididae; genus Thalassophryne; species Thalassophryne amazonica. Next base: position 17,861,403 of record NC_047104.1, read on the forward strand.
GAAACAACGATGAGGGGGCTGGACCACTCCTCACTCAAAGCCTGCTCACAGGCGAATGACGCAACTGACAGGCGTGGAAAAACTCACGCATGCGCACGAGGGTTCAAGCTTGTCTGACGCAATCACACGTGATTCAAATCCATATGGTTTTTGAAAAAAAATAATAAGGTCAGATACTTTTCTAATAGACCTCATATGCAGAAAAGGCTTCCTCTGCATTTCAGCATCTCCTTGTGCAAATTGCACTGTATAGTTGAACGATGCACAGACACTATCTGCAGAAAGCTCATGTTGTAGGTCTGTGGAGCAGGTCTGTGGGTTGACTATGACTGTTCTCACCATCCTTCGCTTCAGCTTATCTGAGATTTTTTGGCCTGCCACTTTGGACCTTAACTAGTACTGTGCCTGTGGTCTTCCATTTCCTCACTATGTTCCTCACAGTGGAAACTGACAGCTGAAATCTCTGAGATAGCTTTTTGCATCCTTCCCCTAAACCATGTTGTTGAACAGTCTTTGTTTTCAGGTCATTTGAGAGTTGTTTAGAGGCTCCCATGTTGCCACTCATTAGAAGAGATGCAAAGAGGGGAAACATTTGCAAATAGCCATCTTAAATACCCTTTCCCATGATTGGATTCACCTGTGAAAGGAGGTCAAGGGTCAGTGAGCTTACCAAACCAATTTTGTGTTCCAGTAATTAGTGGTAAATGTTTTCAAATCAATAAAATGACAAGGCTGCCCAAATTTATGCACCTGCCTAATTTTATTTAAATAATTATTGCACACTTTCTGTAAATACTAGAAACTTCATTTCTCTTCTGAAATATCAGTGTGTTCCTCTGCTATATGATATATTTAACTGAAATTTCTGATCCAGACAACAAATGATTTATAAAGGAAAATCGTGAAAATTATCAGGGGTGCCCAAACTTTTGCATACAACTGTATATACATGTATATTTATATATGCATCTCTGCTCTTGTAACTGATTTTAAAATTTGTTTTGTTTCATGATCTGTGAAGGCAGAAGGACAGGAAAAGGAAAAAGCATAATGTGTTCTACTGCACTGTTGCTCGTCTGCACTGCGCTGATATTGTTTTTACTGCTCTGTGACACTTGAATTTCCTCTCAGGGAAAAATAAAGTTTTCTTGAAGCTTGAACCTTTGATCTGAATCATAAGACCTCGTGCAGGAGCCGTCTGACCATGCAGATCTCCAGTGATGCCGTTACTCTAATCTAACCACTTTTTTTAGTAACGAGTAATCTAACGCGTTAATCTTTCCAAATCAGTAATCAGATTAAAGTTACTTGTCCAAGTCACTGTGCGTGACTATTATTTTTGCACGTGGGTCGATAGCAGCATTAAACTTGGTCCGTGGGCAGGGGGTCAGAGTTCGACTGAACTGCCCACTTTAAGCGAGCTGTGAGCTTTTCATCCCCCGTTTTCTGCAGCAGCTACGACTCATCCTCACCTCTTAAAGCACGGTGACAACAGCACACCTGCACTGAGCTTTACAAAGACATTTTTATGCTTTTTCTCCTTTATTTAGAATTCTGAGCTGAGCCGCTCCATGTCTGCTAGCTAAAAACAGCTGATCCTCCGCGACACGTCAACAACTAACACTATTTTCCACTCAAATGCACCTAAACTCTCTTTCTGAGGACCACATGATGTGAAAACGCAATAAAACTTTCTTACCTGTAAATCTGGTCATGTTTTCTGCATAAATAAATGTTATCCATTTTTTGTGCTCAAACGCCAAAGCAGGGGTGAATCCAGATGGAATGGGGGCATGGGGCAAGGATGTGCCCCCCCCCACAACACCCCTAGATTAAAGGTCCAGTTTTGAAGCCTTTTTTTTTTACTACAACTACACTCAACAAAAATATAAACGCAACACTTTTGGTTTTGCTCCCATTTTGTATGAGATGAACTCAAAGATCTAAAACTTTTTCCACATACACAATATCACCATTTCCCTCAAATACTGTTCACAAACCAGTCTAAATCTGTGATAGTGAGCACTTCTCCTTTGCTGACATAATCCATCCCACCTCACAGGTGTGCCATACCAAGATGCTGATTAGACACCATGATTAGTGCACAGGTGTGCCTTAGACTGTCCACAATAAAAGGCCACTCTGAAAGGTGCAGTTTTGTTTTATTGGGGGGGATACCAGTCAGTATCTGGTGTGACCACCATTTGCCTCATGCAGTGCAACACATCTCCTTCGCATAGAGTTGATCAGGTTGTCAATTGTGGCCTGTGGAATGTTGGTCCACTCCTCTTCAATGGCTGTGCGAAGTTGCTGGATATTGGCAGGAACTGGTACACGCTGTCGTATACGCCGGTCCAGAGCATCCCAAACATGCTCAATGGGTGACATGTCCGGTGAGTATGCCGGCCATGCAAGAACTGGGACATTTTCAGCTTCCAAGAATTGTGTACAGATCCTTGCAACATGGGGCCGTGCATTATCCTGCTGCAACATGAGGTGATGTTCTTGGATGTATGGCACAACAATGGGCCTCAGGATCTCGTCACAGTATCTCTGTGCATTCAAAATGCCATCAATAAAATGCACCTGTGTTCTTCGTCCATAACAGACGCCTGCCCATACCATAACCCCACCGCCACCATGGGCCACTCGATCCACAACATTGACATCAGAAAACCGCTCACCCACATGACGCCACACACGCTGTCTGCCATCTGCCCTGGACAGTGTGAACTGGGATTCATCCGTGAAGAGAACACCTCTCCAACGTGCCAAACGCCAGCGAATGTGAGCATTTGCCCACTCAAGTCAGTTACGACGACGAACTGGAGTCAGGTCGAGACCCCGATGAGGACGACGAGCATGCAGATGAGCTTCCCTGAGACGGTTTCTGTCAGTTTGTGCAGAAATTCTTTGGTTATGCAAACCGATTGTTTCAGCAGCTGTCCGAGTGGCTGGTCTCAGACGATCTTGGAGGTGAACATGCTGGATGTGGAGGTCCTGGGCTGGTGTGGTTACACGTGGTCTGTGGTTGTGAGGCTGGTTGGATATACTGCCAAATTCTCTGAAACGCCTTTGGAGACGGCTTATGGTAGAGAAATGAACATTCAGTGCACAGAGCAACAGCTCTGGTTGACATTCCTGTTGTCAGCATGCCAATTGCACGCTCCCTCAAATCTTGCGACATCTGTGGCATTGTGCTGTGTGATAAAACTGCACCTTTCAGAGTGGCCTTTTATTGTGGGCAGTCTAAGGCACACCTGTGCACTAATCATGGTGTCTAATCAGCATCTTGATATGGCACACCTGTGAGGTGGGATGAATTATCTCAGCAAAGGAGAAGTGCTCACTATCACAGATTTAGACTGGTTTGTGAACAATATTTGAGGGAAATGGTGATATTGTGTATGTGGAAAAAGTTTTAGATCTTTGAGTTCATCTCATACAAAATGGGAGCAAAACCAAAAGTGTTGCATTTATATTTTTGTTGAGTGTATTAATACTACTTATATTAATAATAATTTCGACAAGTAAAATGTTTAGAGAGAATTTAAATGTTGGAAAAATGTTAGAAAGAATTTAATAGTTACATTTATAAACAATGTAGGTTAGAAATTGCAAGTTTTACTGTTACAGTGCTGTCAACAGTTAAATATGAGGTCAAGAAAGGTCTTTATTTTACTGTTAATCAAACAAGTATTTTCATTGAAGTCAAGAAAGGGTGACTATAAACTGAGTTTTGGCAAAACAAGTATCACTGTCATGTTGAGGTGGCAGAGGGTTGTTGTCGGCAGCTGGGGAAAGTAACTAAAAAACTGACTAGTAATCTAACTTAGTTACTTTTACAATTGAGTAATCAGTAAAGTAACTAAGTTACATTTTCAAGGAGTAATCAGTAATCAGTAATTGGATTACTTTTTCAAAGTAACTGTGGCAGCACTGCAGATCTCTGAAAGTGATCAGCAAAGCCCTGAGTGGAAGTTTGGACTTTCCTGGGAGCTGCTGTGGAGGAATCAAGGTTGATGTGACCTTTTCGAGAACCCTAACAAACAACCACAACCTGATCCTCTTAAATCCTGGACTACAGACTGTGAAATTCTCTTTATCCAAAACATTGTTGCTCCTCCAGTGCCACAAATGTTTTACAGGTGTTTCGTCAACAATTACAGAACACACAACACACAATGGTAGAAATACAGCTACGTCTCATCTTGCTGATAAATGATTCTCTGTCTGTCTCTTTCTTCCTATAGAGCTGGAGGCAGAGGATTGGTTCAAGACGCTGTCAATTGAGTGTCTGGGAACACGACTCAATGACATCAGTATGGGTGAGCCTGATCTCCTGGCTGCTGGAGTGCAGTGTGAACATACAGGTGATTACATATACTCGGATCCAGAAAATAGCAGTACTCCACATTTTGAGTACCATGCCAGAAAATACACTCAACAAAAATATAAACGCAACACTTTTGGTTTTGCTCCCATTTTGTATGAGATGAGCTCAAAGATCTAAAACGTTTTCCACATACACAATATCACCATTTCCCTCAAATATTGTTCACAAACCAGTCTAAATCTGTGATAGTGAGCACTTCTCCTTTGCTGAGATAATCCATCCCACCTCACAGGTGTGCCATATCAAGATGCTGATTAGACACCATGATTAGTGCACAGGTGTGCCTTAGACTGCCCACAGTAAAAGGCCCCTCTGAAAGGTGCAGTTTTGTTTCATGAGGGGGGGGGATACCAGTCAGTATCTGGTGTGACCACCATTTGCCTCATGCAGTGCAACACTTCTCCTTTGCATCATCCGTGAAGAGAACACCTCTCCAACGTGCCAAACACCAGCGAATGTGAGCATTTGCCCACTCAAGTCGGTTACGACGATGAACTGGAGTCAGGTCGAGACCCCGATGAGGATGACGAGCATGCAGATAAGCTTCCCTGAGACGGTTTCTGACAGTTTGTGCAGAAATTCTTTGGTTATCCAAACCGATTGTTTCAGCAGCTGTCCGAGTGGCTGGTCTCAGATGATCTTGGAGGTGAACATGCTGGATGTGGAGGTCCTGGGCTGGTGTGGTTACACGTGGTCTGCGGTTGTGAGGCTGGTTGGATGTACTGCCAAATTCTCTGAAACGCCTTTGGAGACGGCTTATGGTAGAGAAATGAACATTCAATACACGAGCAACAGCTCTGGTTGACATTCCTGCTGTCAGCATGCCAATTGCACGCTCCCTCAAATCTTGCGACATCTGTGGCATTGTGCTGTGTGATAAAACTGCAGCTTTCAGAGTGGCCTTTTACTGTGGGCAGTCTAAGGCACACCTGTGCACTATTCATGGTGTCTAATCAGCATCTTGGTATGGCACACCTGTGAGGTGGGATGGATTATCTCAACAAAGGAGAAGTGCTCACTATCACAGATTTAGACTGGTTTGTGAACAATATTTAAGGGAAATGGTGATATTGTGTATGTGGAAAAGTTTTAGATCTTTGACTTCATCTCATACAAAATGGGAGCAAAACCAAAAGTGTTGCGTTTATATTTTTGTTGAGTATATGTATAACCCACATTTAGAGTCGGTACCATGCCAGAAAATATGTATAACCCACATTTAGAGTCATTACCAGGCCAGAAAATACATGTAACCCACATTTAGAGTCAGTACCAGGCCAGAAAATACGTAGTGTTCAGAATAATAGTAGTGCTATGTGACTAAAAAGATTAATCCAGGTTTTGAGTATATTTCTTATTGTTACATGGGAAACAAGGTACCAGTAGATTCAGTAGATTCTCACAAATCCAACAAGAACAAACATTCATGATATGCACACTCTTAAGGCTATGAAATCGGGCTATTAGTAAAAAAAAAAAGTAGAAAAGGGGGTGTTCACAATAATAGTAGTGTGGCATTCAGTCAGTGAGTTTGTCAATTTTGTGGAAAAAACAGGTGTGAATCAGGTGTCCCCTATGTAAGGATGAAGCCAGCACCCATTGAACATGCTTTTCTCTTTGAAAGCCTGAGGAAAATGAGATGTTCAAGACATTGTTCAGAAGAACAGCGTAGTTTGATTAAAAAGTTGATTGGAGAGGGGAAAACTTATACGCAGGTGCAAACAATTATAGGCTGTTCATCTACAATGTTCTCCAATGCTTTAAAATGGACAAAAAACAGAGAGGTGTGGAAGAAAACGGAAAACAACCATAAAAATGGATAGAATAGTAACCAGAATGGCAAAGGCTCACCCATTGATCAGCTCCAGGATGATCAAAGTCAGTCTGGAGTTACCTGTAAGTGCTGTGACAGTTAGAAGACGCCTGTGTGAAGCTAATTTATTTACAAGAATCCCCTGCAGAGTCCCTTTGTTAAATAAAAGACACGTGCAGAAGAGGTTACAATTTGCCAAAGAACACATCAGCTGGCCTAAAGAGAAATGGAGGAATATTTTGTGGACTGATGAGAGTAAAATTGTTCTTTTTGGGTCCAAGGGCCACAGACAGTTTGTGAGACGACCCCCAAACTCTGAATTCAAGCCACAGTTCACAGTGAAGACAGTGAAGCATGGTGGTGCAAGCATCATGATATGGGCATGTTTCTCCTGGATCAGTTTGGATATGTCAAAATACTTGAAGAGGTCATGTTGCCTTATGCTGAAGAGGACATGCCCTTGAAATGGGTGTTTCAACAAGACAATGACCCCAAGCACACTAGTAAACAAGCAAAATCTTGGTTCCAAACCAACAAAATTAATGCCTCGCAGATGTGAAGAAATCATGAAAAACTGTGGTTATACAACTAAATACTAGTTTAGTGATTCACAGGATTGCTAAAAAAGCAGTTTGAACATAATAGTTTTGAGTTTGTAGCGTCAACAGCAGATGCTACTGTTATTGTGAACAACCCCTTTTCTATTTTTTACTAATAGCCAAATTTCATAGCCTTAAGAGTGTGCATATCATGAATGCTTGGTCTTGTTGGATTTGTGAGAATCTACTGAATCTACTGGTACCTTGTTTCCCATGTAACAATAAGAAATATACTCAAAACCTGGATTAATCTTTTTAGTCACATAGCACTACTATTATTCTGAACACTACTGTATAACCTACATTTAGAGTCAGTACCAGGCCAGAGAATATGTATAACTCACATTTAGAGGCAGTACCAGGCCAGAAAATATGTATAACCCACATTTAGAGGCAGTACCAGGCCAGAAAATATGTATAACCCACATTTAGAGTCAATACCAGGCCAGAAAATATGTATAACCCACATTTAGAGTCAATACCAGGCCAGAAAATATGTAGAACCCACATTTAGAGGCAGTACCAGGCCAGAAAATATGGGTAAACACATTTGAGTGTGGACTGAACCACCTGCAGCTCAACTTATCTAAGACGAAGGAGCTGGTGGTGGACTTCAGAAGATGGAAGACCTGTCCGAAATCAGTTACCATCAGTGGAACTGAGGTGGACATTGTGGATTATTACAACTACCTGGGTGTCCACATACATAAAAAAAATGGGACTAGATGGTAATAGGGCTGCAGCTATCGATTATTTTAGTAATTGAGTATTCTATCGATTATTTTGGCGATTAATTGAGTAATCGGATAAAAAGTACTTTTGCGTTTTAAAACATTTACAGTCCAGGGTTCTCCCTAAGTAATGGCACAATGTCACTGCGTCATCACAGAGATTATCAAATTTAGTGTATCCCTTTCTGTTTTCCTGCGTAATTATTTTTTCACATCTTTACAAGTTTTGGATCTTTCCTGTCGGGCCAAAGTCTTGACATTTTGCTGAAATGGGGATGGGTTGTGGCTGTTTTTTGTTTTCCCCAACTTGTAAAATTTAACCATTTTTATTCATTTATTTATTTATTAAGGTGGTAGACTGGGTCCCTGCATGGATTTCTTTTTAACACTCTCTCTGCAATTCAACCAATGCATTTCATTTTCAGCTGGAGGTTGAACATGCAGCCTCGCAGTCACTGTTTTTTTATTATTTTATTATTTTATTTGAGTTCCCATGTTTGTGAAGCATTGTGTGTTGCCCAAAAAAGCGAAAATTAAAAAGCGAAACACTCATTGCGAGTCACACAGAAGAAAGAGTGGACTTCTTCCAGAGACTGTCTGTGGCCGGGACGGAGCTGTGTGAGGGCAGAGCTGAGCCGCTCACAACGGGCTGAGAGAGGCAGCAGCCGGACGCTGCACGTAGAGCGGCCAGTGGACGAAAAAAAAAAAACACTCACTGCTTTGCTTTAAATGCACAGTAAGCTATTTTAGATGATCAGCGTGGACCGTCTTTTTCCTAAAAAGCTTTAGCTCCCTCTGTTTGTCGTGTTGGAAATCTGTAGCTTTTGTGCTAATTTGATTAGCGCTTGCTCTGCTTCTTCTGTTTGTTTTTCTGGGGACATTACAGCACCACACACAGGCCTGGCATATGTACTACAACGTTAAACGAAGCTTCGAGGCACAGAATTTGCCTCAAACATTTTTTGTAATCGAATTATTCAAATTACTCGACTAATCGTTTCAGCCCTAGATGGTAAACACAGATGCTGTTTATAAGAAAGGCCAAAGCCAACTGTACTTCCTCAGGAGTCTCAGATCTTTCAGTGTCTGCAAATATATACTCAACAAAAATATAAACGCAACACTTTTGGTTTTGCTCCCATTTTGTATGAGATGAACTCAAAGATCTAAAACTTTTTCCACATACACAATATCACCATTTCTCTCAAATATTGTTCACAAACCAGTCTAAATCTGTGATAGTGAGCACTTCTCCTTTGCTGAGATAATCCATCCCACCTCACAGGTGTGCCATACCAAGATGCTAATTAGACACCATGATTAGTGCACAGGTGTGCCTTAGACTGCCCACAATAAAAGGCCACTCTGAAAGGTGCAGTTTTATCACACAGCACAATGCCACAGATGTCGCAAGATTTGAGGGAGCGTGCAGTTGGCATGCTGACAGCAGGAATGTCAACCAGAGCTGTTGCTCGTGTATTGAATGTTCATGTCTCTACCATAAGCCGTCACCAAAGTTGTTTCAGAGAATTTGGCAGTACATCCAACCAGCCTCACAACCGCAGACCACGTGTAACCACACCAGCCCACGACCTCCACATCCAGCATGTTCACCTCCAAGATCGTCTGAGACCAGCCACTCGGACAGCTGCTGGAACAATCGGTTTGCATAACCAAAGAATTTTTGCACAAACTGTCAGAAACCGTCTCAGGGAAGCTCATCTGCATGCTCGTCGTCCTCATCGGGGTCTCGACCTGACTCCAGTTCGTCGTCGTAACCGACTTGAGTGGGCACATGCTCACATTCGCTGGCGGTGGCACGTTGGAGAGGAGTTCTCTTCACGGATGATGCGAAGGAGATGTGTTGCACTGCATGAGGCAAATGGTGGTCACACCAGATACTGACTGGTATCCCCCCCCCAATAAAACAAAACTGCACCTTTCAGAGTGGCCTTTTATTGTGGGCAGTCTAAGGCACACCTGTGCACTAATCATGGTGTCTAATCAGCATCCTGATATGGCACACCTGTGAGGTGGGATGGATTATCTCAGCAAAGGAGAAGTGCTCACTATCACAGATTTAGACTGGTTTGTGAACAATATTTGAGGGAAATGGTGACATTGTGTATGTGGAAAAAGTTTTAGATCTTTGAGTTCATCTCATACAAAATGGGAGCAAAACCAAAAGTGTTGCGTTTATATTTTTGTTGAGTATATGTTGCAGATGTTGTATCTCTCGGTGGTCTCCAGTGTGGTCTACGCTGTAGTGTGCTGGGGCAGCAGGCTGAAGGCAGCTGACACAAACAGACTCAACAAGCTCATCGGGAAACCTTTGTCCTGGGAGTTGAACTCGAGTCTGTGGCGGAGGTGTCAGAAAGGAGGATGTTGAGAAATCTGTTCAGCATCTGGGACAACACCTCTCACCCCCTGCATGCCACACTGACATCCTGTCAGAGCACCTTCAGCCACAGACTGAGACCACCGAGGTGCACCACAGAATGCCACAGGAGGTCATTCCTACCTGTGGCAATCAGGCACATTCAGATTCAAAATTCAGATTTTTCTTGTGTGGCATTGGCTCTGAATAAGAATAAGATCAACTTTATTCATCCTGAAGGGAATGCAACCCCAATTCCAATGAAGTTGGGACGTTGTGTAAAATGTAAATAAAAACAGAGTACAATGATCTGCTAATCCTCTTCAACCTATATTCAATTGAATACACCACAAAGACAAGATATTAGCGCCTTGGGGCAACTGTTTGTTGTGATTTGGCGCTATATAAAAAAAAAGTTGATTGATTGATTGATATTTCATGTTCAAACTGATGAACTTTATTGTTTTTGTGCAAATATTTGCTCATTTTGAAATGGATGCCTGCAACACGTTTCAATAAAGCTGGGACAGTGGTATATTTACCACTGTGTTACATCACCTTTCCTTCTAACAACACTCAAATAAGCGTTTGGGAACTGAGGACAACTGTTGAAGCTTTGTAGGTGGAATTCTTTCCCATTCTTACTTGATGTGCAACTTTAGTTGTTCAACAGTCGGGGGTCTCCGTTGTCATATTTTGCACTTCATAATGTGCCACACATTTTCAATGGGTGACAGGTCTGGACTGCAGGCAGGCCAGTCTAGTACCAGCACTCTTTTACTACAAAGCCACGCTGTTGTAACATGTGCAGAATGTGGCTTGGCATTGTCTTGCTGAAATAAGCGGGGATGTCCCTGAAAAAGACGTTGCTTGGATGGCAGCATGTGTTGCTCCAACACCTGGATGTACCTTTCATCATTGATGGTGCCATCACAGATGTGTAAGTTTCCCATGCCATGGGCACTAACACACACCCATACCATCACAGATGGTGACTTTTGAACTTTGTGCTGGTAACAATGTGGATGGTCTTTTTCCTCTTTTGTCCAGAGAAAACGACATCCATGAAAAAATAAAAATAATTTGAAATGTGGAGTCATCAGACCACAGCACACTTTTCCACTTTGTGTCTGTCCATTTCAAATGAGCTCCGGCCCAGAGAAGGCGGCGGCGTTTCTGGATGTTGTTGATGTTTGGCTTTCAAGCAGTCCAACTGCTGGATGAATGCAGTTGATTGCCATCTGATGTCTAAAAGTCTGGATGGCAAACATGGGGAGAGGAGGGTGTGGGCCAGCACTGTGTCTGTGTTTTGCACAAGACCTGGTGATACCGGATATCAAAAAATAATCAATGTACGGACTGGATTCATGTCATATGTGTCAAAGCTGTAAAACGCATTCCGTCAGTCAATCACTCACCCACCCACTCACTGCCTCCCTCCCTCACTCCCTCCTCATACATACCTGTCAGCGGGACTCTGTGCCAGCAGAATGAACATGTGTGTCCCAGAAATGACAGACCCCTGCACTGTGCGAACGGACACAGCACTGCGATGTTATAATTCAGGGCACACTGAGGGGCTGTGCATCATATGGGATATATATTCCGCGGTGGACGAGGGTTTTGTGAGCTGATGTTGTCAGCTCACGACGCAGCCGGTTTGAGAGGGAGTTCCTTATAGGCTGCAGCTCCTGGCTGGTGTTCTCCCTGCACTGTGAGATGCACCTGGAGGTGATACAAAGGTGAGTTTTTATTTTTATTTATGTCTTGATGACTTGCCGATGCAGGTCCACCGTCATGGCTTGTACAGAGGTAGATGGTGTATATGTCACAATATGTGTTTCACAGCTGTGACACACCAAATAGCTGCACTGTGGCGTGCCACACAGAACCTTTGACTCACCATGGTGTGCTAATGTGATGCAGTGCTTACATACGTGGTGATACAGCTATGACGATCATAATATTTCATATACATTATGTCACCCATGAGACAGCATGACAGTGTGTCTGTAATCTAAGGTTTATTATGAATATAACACCCCGGTGAGATGTGTGCGCAGTGCCTCGTGGATGTGGGAAGCATTGACTCACAGGGATGCATGGTGCTTTTGGTTTGATTGCACAATGTTCACGTGTAGTTCACAAGATGAATGTGTGCCACAGACATTGCATATTAAAATATCTCCTTTGTGAATCTCAAATGGGATCTCATGGAGGTGCATGTACGGCTCATCCATGTCGCATTCTGGACATGCGGACAGTTGACATGCCTGACCATGGCTCCTCTCCCTCACGGGCCTTGGCAATTAAATTATACTGTCAGCCACAAAGAGCTAAAATAAAATAATGTTAAAATTAGTCGGTTTTGTTTTGGTGTCGAGTGGACGACTCACTGTAATGTCCAAAGTGAACCTGAACTACACAACCTACAATACTCCCTGCATCGACCAGCCAATCACATTTTGCGCTTGATGATTACGTCATCAGCAAGCGACAGGCAGCCAGTCTGCTACAAACACACAACAGACTAAAATGTTTGATTTTAGGGTTTACAAACATTATTGACCGTGAAACTTTGCTCACTTTACCAGCAAAAAAAAAAAAAAAAATGTTATCGGGCTGAAAGTTATCTGAACTAAATTTATCGGAAGATAATTGGTCCGATGATGGTTTTAACATTATCTGAAAAGCTAATCTGCTAGCAAAAACATTATCTTCAATAATTATCTGTTATCGGATTAGCTGAACTGTGCCCACCACTGACTGACTGGGAAACAGGTAAGTGATTATTGAATGAGATGCAAGTGTGCAGACAAACAGAGAAGCAGCACAGGGTGAATACAGCAGAACAGACATGGAACACCAGTAATCAAATCCATCCCAAAACCCCCATAATCAAACAAATTTTTGTGTTTTGCCTTTCCACAGATTTACTGTAAAGGTCTTACAGGAACTGTAGCGGACCTGTCAATCTAGTGCTGATCACAGGGCAAGTGTTATTGGTAGTATACACTGAATGCTGTTTTTTTCTCATCTGTGCTCCCATGGGTGTGTTGACCAAAAACAAGGTGGAGTCAGGCCTGGAATGGATGTCACGTGTCTAGCGGCGTGCTGCATGGCAGCCATTACTAAGGGTGGAGAGAGCGCCTTGAGCCAGTTAAGGCACCTGTTAAACAGAAGTGAAATAAGAGGAAAAAAGGCAGCCAGTGCTTCACCATCTACTGCACCAACTACAAAACAAATTCTCGAATACTAAAATGAACTGTACAAGAGCCTTAATGTAATTATGTAAAACAAATGTCTATTTTAAAGTCGTTATGTCGATAATATCAATAATATGTTGATAATATCGATATACTGAGACTATGACTCAACGCCATAAGTTCTTTCATTAAGCTGCGTTCACATGTATACAAATACGGAAACAAAAATATTTAAATATATTTATGTATATATATATACTTGCAGTTGTTTAATATGATATGTACATGGTGGTCACAGGCGGCATTTAAATTTTAACAGTGTGGTTGGAGGGGATGGAGGAGGTACTTTTTACCCGGACTGAGGGTCAAAAGTCATAAATTCTGAATGGCTTTATATCTACTTGTAATAAAATGTTAGTAAAAATATGTTGTTGTCATTAAAAGACTAGCAATAATATTACAGTGGAAAAAGCAGCAAGGTAAATGAGCACAATGGCAACGCATACTTCAGATTTATATTTTAATACATAAGGATTTTTTATCCAGGCATGTATGGGTTCGTTAGAGCTTTTAATCAGCTTGAATACAACGTACAAGGCTTCATTTATAAAAATCCATCGAGAATTATTATGACAGGAAAAAACATCACAGTAAGTGAACAGAATGGCAACATTTTTTTTCTACCCAAACATGTATGGGTTCATTAGAAAGAACAATTAAAGGGCTTTAAAACAAGCCTACTTTTATTAAAATCTGTTAACAAATAGTGACAATAGAGCAAGAAAAGCAGCACAGTTTGTCATAATTTCCCCAAATTTCTGCATTTTACATAATTTTTTTTTCACCCACATATGCATAGGTTCATTGGAAAGAGCTTTCAAAGGGCTTTAAAACAAGCCTACATTTATTAAAATCTGTTAAGAATTAGCGATGCTAGTGCAAAAAAAGTGGTCAGTTTATTATTGATGATCGGCACATCTCCACCCTTAGTAATGGTGCCTTCCTGTCCTGAGCGATGCTAATAGATTGAGACGCGCACGTCCATTCCAGGTCTCTATTTCCATGGTCTGTTTTCTGATTGGCAGCAGGAAGAGACTGCTGAAAAACCTGGTCAAAAGTCCAGTGCCATTTCTCTCTCTCTCTTTCTCTTTAAAACACGCGGGTGGATTCACAGTATATGTACAGCCCATGCATGGTGCATTCTTGCATTACATGACTACAGAACTGAACATTTGCAGGATGTCTGGACTTTATGCAAAGTCTGAAAAGAAAACATTGACTCCTCCACTCTGGGACACATGGCTCACTTGGACCCACTTATGGGATGATTGTGCAGAGTAGAATACAGACATCTGTTTGGTTTAGAATATGGTGGGAAGTGTTATGGCTGAGGGAGCAAGGACTAAATAATACCCCAATATGCAAGGCAGTTAAACACAAGAGAAGAGTGTACAAAAAATCCAAACTTTAATGTCCAAACGGTGACAAAATCCACAAACAAAAGTGCTGAGAAGGGAACAAGAAAAAAATACAATAAGTCCATACAATACATGGGAGAGAAGGAAATCAACAGGTGAGACGGTGAGGAGAAGGTCTGGCAAAAAGTGAGACAAAACTAAGCAGGTACTAACCAGGACAGACTTATCAGGAACCACAGACAAAAGGAACTTGACGCAACAATGTGTAATCAACCCTCAAACAGCAAGCAAAACCAGAGCGACTTAAGTACTAAAAATAGAACAAGGTGCAGGTGCAAATTAGTCACGGAACGGAAGTGGCAGGAAATATGAGGAGAGAAATGGACATGACATAAGGAAGCATGACCTCAAGATAACTGATAACTTTTCAAACAACGCAGGAAGATGGAAAATAACACTGACCAGACATGAATAAACATAAGTACCAAAGAACCACTGACAAGAAATAAACATAACTACCAAATAACTAAAACCCATGGACAGAGGACTCAACATACGAAAAACCCCAGAGGAAAGTAAACAAAAACACAAAGAATAAAACCAAGAATTCCATAACTCCAAATGCTAACTACACAGCCCAAATCATTCATAAAACCCCAGACAAAGACAGAGGTCACACGGAGGAGAAAAGACAAACAGATGGCGGGGCAATCGCAGGTGAACACACACAGCAGGATTAAACAGGTGCTCACGCAGGGACAGGGGAGACAAGTGCATAAGGAGACGGACACACCACATCATGCAGGCACACACACAGATAACATCAACCCCAAAAACTAATAAACCCCACACACAGACAGCTTCACAATAGGAAACTCAGAAAATATGTTACAGGTTTTCAGAGAAGCTAACTAAGGAAAGCCAGTGCAGCACAATCTACCCCAGGTGGATCAAAGGATCAAATTCAGTTTTTTGTGAGCTCTTTACCCTGAGTCTTTGTACATCTGTGACTGAGATTATCTCCTCTTGTTCCTTTCCGTCTCTCCTCAGAGCGTTTTAACGTCTTCATCCTCCCCTGTCCCAACCTGGACATCTACGGGGAGTGCATGATGCAGATCACCCATGAGAACATCTACTTATGGGACATTCACAACCCACGTACCAAGCTGGTCACCTGGCCACTCTGCTCCCTGCGGCGCTACGGACGTGATGCCACCCGATTCACGTTTGAAGCTGGACGGTGAGTCCAGAACTGAGGTCATGTGACTGTGAGAAGCAGAGGAAGGTTGACAGGGGACCTTTGTCCAGTATTGGTCAGATCAGTGTGTGTCTGTATGCATGTGTCTGATTGTGTGTGTGTTTGTGTGTATCTGTGCGCACGTGTGTGTGTGTGCTTATGTGTGTGTGTGTGTGTGTGTGTGTGTGTGTGTGTGTGTGTGTGCACGTGTACTTGTGTTTCTGTTTCTGTGTGTCTGTGTCTGCACATGCGCTTGTGTGTGTGTGAGCGCCCCCTGGCTGTAGGTTGGATGTCCTGTCTCACCTCTGTATATTTTTAAATGGAGTTCATCACAGACGTCCCATGAGGCCGTGCTCCAGTCAGTCGATACGTTACATCGCTTGGTTTCGTGGATTCTCTGGTTTTCATGTCTGAGGAATGAATCATTTTGACTCAGTGTATGAGTTTGGAATAGTGTGCTGTCTGTGTGTTCTGAGCTAAAGGTGCTTTACGTGACATAATGCAGACTGAGGATGAAGGTGATGTGATTTTTGCAACACAGTCAGTCAGTCAGTCAGTCAGTCAAACAATCAGTCTTCTTTGCGTGTCTGAAAGCAGAACTGTTGCACTCCATCACTGGCACACTCGGCTGAAAGAGACTTGCACACACGGGGGGTCTGTTGTTAATGGCAGTTTAATTTGTTTTGGGGGCATAAGGAGTTTTCTGAGAAGGGATGAACTCCTGTGGTCTGTGGTCTCCATCTGTGGTGGTTTGATGGCAGATGGCACCATCCCAGTATAACTTGGACTGGACTGCTGGATGTGAAGGCATAGACACGTGGGGTGATGTTTCCCAAAATTCATCGTCTGTAGGATGATGATCATAACAGTGAGAAAGGTGGGTTCAAGGATTCTGATTTTTCAAAACATGGTTTGATCTTGTCTGTCTGGGGTCATAGTCCTACAAGCTCTTCCAGTTCCTGGCCCTTAAATCTGACTTCTTTCAACTTGACTACTTGTATTGATGTTCTCTTGGCATTGCAAACAAACTTTATTCCAATCTAGGAGACAGGTGTCATCCCAGCTGACTGAGCAGAAGTTATCTTCTCACACTGGAAAGGAAAAAAATGATTGCCTGGATGACAACTACAGCAGCATTACAGAACACAGGAGCAGTCTGGCTCCACACCCAAGAAGTCAACCATCAACTCCTTCCAACCTGATTGAATGCAGCCTGTGCTGATTGATGAAAGCATTTGTTTTGACCTGGGCTGCTCATTGGGATATCCTGAGAATTTGTGTGATCCCTAACAACCATCTGCATAGCATTGCTGGCCAATGCCAGTGAGTGCTGTGTGACGCCTGAGTAGACGCTGGCTTCTTATCAGTGAATTCTGGTGTTCCGCAGGGCTGAGTTCTGGTTCCTACATTTTTGTCACTTGCATGCATTGAATGTTGGATCAGGTTGTGGAAACCAGTGACTTTGGTGCTTTTGTTGGCAAGGAAAGGCTTGCTGACCTCGACTTCACAACTGCAGTAATCTTTTCAGAATTGGTGGAGCTCCTACAGCACTTAAATAGCTGAGTAAGGAATTACAGTGTCTGGATTTGTGCTTGTCATGGATTCAGGGTTTCAATGCCTTCCTGGATTAGGCCATCAGAAATGTAGAGTGTTGAACTTGTGGAGACATTTACTTATCTAGACAGTTTTGGGGACTCCAGTAGCTGGAAAAGACTAAGGAGACCCCCACATTTCACCTGCTTGTGGCAGAGGGAGAGGTGGGAAATGACCTGTTGTCTGCCTGGGTGGTTGCCATCCAGGACTCAAGGTGGTTCTGTAATATAGTGGATGTAGCAACTTGCAACCCCAGCACATGGTCCCAAACCTGACCTCCTATTGACAGCCTCAGTGGAGGTGACGTCCCCTTTTTAAAGTTCCAGGCTAATTAGCAGCTGCTATAAAGGTGTAATAAAGGCCGGTTAATGCTGGAAATAAAAACTCACGAGGTAACGAAGCAACAAAGAAATGTTTAAACCACAGATCAAAGCCACTGATGCGAACACCACAGACAAAAGGCAGCACACAAGCAAAGCAACAGCAAAAGACACTAGCTGACCATTATAACAAAAACAGGAAAGTAACCCAGCTGGGCACTGACAAGACCACAGTGCACAATAGTCCACACATGCGCAGAACAGTGAAATATTTTCCAGAGGATTCTTCACACTTGTGTAAGTCGCACATGTCAAAAAAATGCCTTTTGAGGAGAAAAACATGCGGTACAACCAGAAAGTATTCACAGCATATCACTTTTTCCACATTTTATTTTACAGGCTTATTCCAGAATGGAGTAAATGCATTTTTCTCAAAATTCTACTCACAACACCCCATAATGACAACATGAAAACAATTTATTTTCCCTAATTTTTGCTCATTTATTAAAAATAAAATACTAAGAAATCAAATGTACATGAGTATTCACACCCTTTGCTCAATACTTTGTTGATGCACCTTTGGCAGCAATTACAGCCTCAGGTCTTCTAGAATATGATGCCCAAGCTTGGTGCACCTATCTTTGGGCAGTTTTGCCCATTCCTCTTTGCAGCACCTTTCAAGCTCCATCAGGTTGGATGGGGAGCGACGGTGCACAGCCATTTTCAGATCTCTCCAGAGATGTTCAGTCAGATTCAGGTCTGGGCTCTGGCTGGACCCCTCAAGGACATTCACAGAGTTGTCCTGAAGCCATTCTTTGATATCTTGGCTGTGTGCTTAGGGTCATTGTCCTGCTGAAAGATGAACTGTCATCCCCCAGTCTGAGGTCAAGAGCACTCAGGAGCAGGTTTTCATCCAGGATGTCTCTGTACATTGCTGCATTCATATTTCCCTCAATCCTGACTAGTCTCCCAGTTCCTGCTGCTGAAAATCATCCCCACAGCATGATGCTGCCACCACCATGCTTCACTGTAGGGATGGCGCCTGGTTTTGTCCAAACATGATGCCTGGCATTCACGCCAAAGAGTTCAATCGTTGTCCAGTAAGACCAGAGAATTTTGTTTCTCATGCTCTGAGAGTCCTTCAGGTGTCTTTTGGCAAACTCCAGGCAGGCTGCCATGTGCCTTTTACTAAGGTGTGGCTTCTGTTTGGCCACTCTACCATACAGGCCTGATTGGTGAATTGCTGCAGAGATGGTTGTCCTTCTGGAAGTTTCTCCTCTCTCCACAGAGGAATGCTGGAGCTCTGACAGAGTGACGATCGAGTTCTTGGTCACCTCCCTGATTAAGGCCCTTCTCCCCTGATTGCTCAGTTTAGACGGTTGGCAAGGAAGAGTCCTGGTGGATCTGAACTTCTTCAGTTTATGGTTGATGGAGACCACTGTGCTGAGTGGGCCCTTCAGAGGAGCAGAAATGTTTCTGTACCCTTCACCAGATTTGTGCCTTGAGACAGTCCTGTCTCGGAGGTCTACAGTCAATTCCTTTGACTTAACAGTGGTAACTACAATGGTTTTCTGAAGTGTTCATGAGCCCACGCAGTAAGATCCTTTACACAATGATGTTGGTTTTTAAAGCAGTGCCGCCTGAGGGATCGAAGGTCACGGGCATTCATTGTTGGTTTTCAGCCTTGCCGCTCACGTGTAGAAAGTTCCCCAGATTCTCTGAATCTTCTGATTATATTATGGACTGTAGATGATGGAATCCCTAAATTCCTTGCAATTGAACATTGAGAAACATTGTTCTTAAACTGTTGGACTATTTTTTCACACACGTTCACAAAGTGGTGATCCTAGCCCCATCTTTGCTTGTGAATGGCTGAGCCTTTTGGGGATGCTCCTTTTATACCCAATCATGAACACTCACCTGTTTCAAAATAACCTGTTCACCTGTGGAATGTTCTAAACAGGTGTTCTTTGAGCATTCATCAACTTTCCCAGTCTTTTGTTGCCCCTGTCCCGGCTTTTTTGAAAAATCTTGTCTTTGTGGTGTATTCAATTGAATATAGGTTGAAGAGGATTTGCAAATCATTGTACTCTGTTTTTATTTACATTTTACTCAATGTCCCAACTTCAATGGAATTGGGGTTGTATATTGGACCTCCCAAACTAGCAAAAAACTATGACTATACTCCAGAAAAGACGGTCAGGGCCTGTGGATGAGGTGTCTCTGCCAGATGAGGTGTGGCTTTGGTTAACCTTGTCGGTTTTTGTCAGTTTGTCTCTGGTATGTTGTGTTGATGCGACTCACCTGGACCATTTGCTTCTATTGTCAGATTAATTTAGTAAATTTATTTCGTATTTGCTTGTACAAGATTAAAGACATCAAGCCTGCTGATTCTTGGTGCAGATCCTTCTTGGAGTGAGAGGGTTACTTTGTGGTCCCTGTCTGATCCTTTCTTTTTGCTCCGTCTATACACATGTCATATTATCACCCTTTCTTGATACATATTGCATGTTTTTTTTAAACGTTGTGTTGCAGTTGCTAAGCAACGATATTATCTGGGGTCGTCCCCCCCTTTCTTTGAATGTTTGGGAGTTTACATTTAACATTTTATGTACATTTAAATGTACACAGATACAGAAATGTATACATCACACTGTTGTTGATAAATAGTAAATAAAAATTAAGTTTAAAAAAGGATGAGCATTTCAAATTCCAGCATCAGTGACTGGGATTCAATGTTTTATATCTTGTATTTATGTCCAGTCCAAGCCACACTCACACTGATGTGGACTTCCTGTTGTGTGCAGGATGTGTGACAGTGGTGAAGGACTCTACACCTTCCAGACCCGAGAGGGAGAGCAGATCTACCAGAGGGTTCACTCCTCCACACTGGCCATCGCTGAGCACCACAAAAAAGTCCTGCTGGAGCTGGAGAAAAGCAGCAGGGTGAGAAGCTGCTGCTGCTGCTTCTTCTGTGTGCTCACATGTCTCTCTCACACACACACACCCAGAGGGTGAGACGTGGCAGCACATCAGTGGTCACTGACTTATGGATTTGTGTGTCTGTGTGTTTAACGTCCACTGGCCTCATTAGGCCTGTGTTCGGGTCCGACTCATCTCTGTCACAGTGTCTCAGCTGATAGATGTCCACAGCAGTGCAGCTGCTGCTGTCTGTCTTGCCCGTGCTTTTGTCTTGCTTACTTCATTTTGTTCATGAGGGGAAAGTAGAGAAGCTTGAATCTTCAACTGGACTGAGTTGCTTGACGCGAGGACATTTCGTAGAAGCTAGAGAATTTTAGCTGAGGAAGCTTCTACGATTAGAAGCGAAACGTCCACGCGTCAAGCAACCCAGTCCAGTCGAAGATTCAAGCTTCTCTACTATGGAAACCACCTGGACAACTGAGAGCCTTCACAGAATCATGAGGGGAAAAATGCAACACACACAGTCAGGGCCATAAGTATTTGGATTGTGACTTTGTTTTTGTAATTTTGTTTTTGTGAGCCACTGCAGCAGAGCTGAAATGAAACAATGAAGACATTCTTGTAGTGTAGGCTTTGAACTTTCATTCTGGTGCAGGGAGACATGAGTCTAGACTTATCTTCTCTGTAAAGTCTTCTTGGTGCCACTCCATCATCGAGCAGTGACAACAGACAAAGGCGTCACAATGCACAGTTTATCCACTCACATATAGATGAACTAACAGTCTTTTGAACTAACAGTCTTTTTCAAGACTTTTTTACTTTTTTTTTTACTTTTTCACCGTGCTCCAATGCCTAAAGAAGACCTCTAACGGTCGAAACGTCGTGACGGAGCACTTTTATCAGCTAACTTTCATCAGCGTTGGCAAGCTAACTAGCTTGCTAACGCTTTCGTTTTTATTTTTATTTTATTTTTTAGCACTGTTGTCGTGCGTTACCTGTGCTGCTCCACAGCCTGTCTAGTGGATTTTTTATTTTATTTTAGCACCGTTGTCGTGCGTTACCTGTGCTGCTCCACAGCCTGTCTAGTGGATTTTTTATTTTATTTTAGCACCGTTGTCGTGCGTTACCTGTGCTGCTCCACAGCCTGTCTAGTCGATTTTTATTTTATTTTAGCACTGTTGTCGTGCGTTACCTGTGCTGCTCCACAGCCTGTCCAGTGGATTTTTATTTTATTGTTTTGGCACTGTTGTCGTGCGTTACCTGTGCTGCTCCACAGCCTGTCCAGTGGATTTTTATTTTATTGTTTTGGCACTGTTGTCGTGCGTTACCTGTGCTGCTCCACAGCCTGTCTAGTGGATTTTTATTTTATTTTAGCACCGTTGTCGTGCGTTACCTGTGCTGCTCCACAGCCTGTCTAGTGGATTTTTTATTTTATTTTAGCACCGTTGTCGTGCGTTACCTGTGCTGCTCCACAGCCTGTCTAGTCGATTTTTATTTTATTTTTAGCACTGTTGTCGTGCGTTACCTGTGCTGCTCCACAGCCTGTCTAGTCGATTTTTATTTTATTTTAGCACTGTTGTCGTGCGTTACCTGTGCTGCTCCACAGCCTGTCCAGTGGATTTTTATTTTATTTTTTTGGCACTGTTGTCGTGCGTTACCTGTGCTGCTCCACAGCCTGTCTAGTGGATTTTTATTTTATTTTAGCACCGTTGTCATGCGTTACCTGTGCTGCTCCACAGCCTGTCCAGTGGATTTTTATTTTATTTTTTAGCACTGTTGTCGTGCGTTACCTGTGCTGCTCCACAGCCTGTCTAGTGGATTTTTTTTTTTATTTTTGCACCGTTGTCGTGCGTTCGCTGTTGCCGTGCATTACTTGTGCTGCTTCATGGCCTGTCTGGTGCCTTAACTAAAGCAGTCCTTCTGCTGAATCACCTCTAAATTATTTACACATTATTCACTTTGCGTGTTTTTAGGAATCCGCTAGGTTGCGTAGCTACTAGCTCTTAGCCGATTTAGCATGGCGGCTTCTCCTGTCTCTCCCGCACTTTTCTGCTCTGGTTGTGAAATGTTTAGTTGTTCCTCGGCCTCCTTTAGCAGTAACGGTACTTGTAATAAGTGCAGCTTATTTGTAGCTTTGGAGGCCAGGCTGGGCGAATTGGAGACTCGGCTCCGCACCGTGGAAAATTCTACAGCTAGCCAGGCCCCTGTAGTCGGTGCGGACCAAGGTGGCTTAGCCGCCGTTAGTTCCCCCCTGGCAGATCCCGGGCAGTCGGGAAAGCAGGCTGACTGGGTGACTGTGAGGAGGAAGCGTAGCCCTAAACAGAAGCCCCGTGTACACCGTCAACCCGTTCACATCTCTAACCGTTTTTCCCCACTCGACGATACACTCGCCGAGGATCAAACTCTGGTTATTGGCGACTCTGTTTTGAGAAATGTGAGGTTAGCGACACCAGCAACCATTGTCAGTTGTCTTCCGGGGGCCAGAGCAGGCGACATTGAAGGAAATTTGAAATTGCTGGCTAAGGCTAAGCGTAAATTTGGTAAGATTGTAATTCACGTCGGCAGTAATGACACTCGGTTACGCCAATCGGAGGTCACTAAAATTAACATTAAATTGGTGTGTAACTTTGCAAAAACAATGTCGGACTCTGTTGTTTTCTCTGGGCCCCTCCCCAATCGGACCGGGAGTGACATGTTTAGCCGCATGTTCTCCTTGAATTGCTGGCTGTCTGAGTGGTGTCCAAAAAATGAGGTGGGCTTCATAGATAATTGGCAAAGCTTCTGGGGAAAACCTGGTCTTGTTAGGAGAGACGGCATCCATCCCACTTTAGATGGAGCAGCTCTCATTTCTAGAAATCTGGCCAATTTTCTTGGATCCTCCAAACTGTGACTGTCTAGCGTTGGGACCAGGAGGCAGAGCTGTGGTCTTATACACCTCTCTGCAGCTTCTCTCCCCCTGCCATCCCCTCATTACCCCATCCCTGTAGAGACGGTGCCTGCTCCCAGACCACCAATAACCAGCAAAAATCTATTTAAGCAAAAAAATTCAAAAAGAAAAAATAATATAGCACCTTCAACTGCACCACAGACTAAAACAGTTAAATGTGGTCTATTAAACATTAGGTCTCTCTCTTCTAAGTCCCTGTTGGTAAATGATATAATAATTGATCAACGTATTGATTTATTCTGCCTAACAGAAACCTGGTTACAGCAGGATGAATATGTTAGTTTAAATGAGTCAACACCCCCGAGTCACACTAACTGTCAGAATGCTCGTAGCACGGGCCGGGGCGGAGGATTAGCAGCAATCTTCCATTCCAGCTTATTAATTAATCAAAAACCTAGACAGGGCTTTAATTCATTTGAAAGCTTGTCTCTTAGTCTTTTCCATCCAAATTGGAAGTCCCAAAAACCAGTTTTATTTGTTATTATCTATCGTCCACCTGGTCGTTACTGTGAGTTTCTCTGTGAATTTTCAGACCTTCTGTCTGACTTAGTGCTTAGCTCAGATAAGATAATTATAGTGGGCGATTTTAACATCCACACAGATGCTGAGAATGACAGCCTCAACACTGCATTTAATCTATTATTAGACTCTATTGGCTTTGCTCAAAAAGTAAATGAGTCCACCCACCACTTTAATCATATCTTAGATCTTGTTTTGACTTATGGTATGGAAATAGAAGACTTAACAGTATTCCCTGAAAACTCCCTTCTGTCTGATCATTTTTTAATAACATTTACATTTACCCTGATGGACTACCCTGCAGTGGGGAATAAGTTTCATTACACTAGAAGTCTTTCAGAAAGAGCTGTAACTAGGTTTAAGAATATGATTCCTTCTTTATGTTCTCTAATGTCATATACCAACACAGAGCAGAGTAGCTACCTAAACTCTGTAAGGGAGTTAGAGTATCTCGTCAATAGTTTTACATCCTCATTGAAGACAACTTTGGATGCTGTAGCTCCTCTGAAAAAGAGAGCTTTAAATCAGAAGTGTCTGACTCCGTGGTATAACTCACAAACTCATAGCTTAAAGCAGATAACCCGTAAGTTGGAGAGGAAATGGCGTCTCACTAATTTAGAAGATCTTCACTTAGCCTGGAAAAAGAGTTTGTTGCTCTATAAAAAAGCCCTCCGTAAAGCTAGGACATCTTTCTACTCATCACTAATTGAAGAAAATAAGAACAACCCCAGGTTTCTTTTCAGCACTGTAGCCAGGCTGACAAAGAGTCAGAGCTCTATTGAGCTGAGTATTCCATTAACTTTAACTAGTAATGACTTCATGACTTTCTTTGCTAACAAAATTTTGACTATTAGAGAAAAAATTACTCATAACCATCCCAAAGATGTATCGTTATCTTTGGCTGCTTTCAGTGATGCCGGTATTTGGTTAGACTCTTTCTCTCCAATTGTTCTGTCTGAGTTATTTTCATTAGTTACTTCATCCAAACCATCAACATTTTTATTAGACCCCATTCCTGCCAGGCTGTTCAAGGAAGTCCTACCATTATTTAATGCTTCAATCTTAAATATGATCAACTTATCTTTGTTAGTTGGCTATGTACCACAGGCTTTTAAGGTGGCAGTAATTAAACCATTACTTAAAAAGCCATCACTTGACCCAGCTATCTTAGCTAATTATAGGCCAATCTCCAACCTTCCTTTTCTCTCAAAGATTCTTGAGAGGGTAGTTGTAAAACAGCTAACTGATCACCTGCAGAGGAATGGTCTATTTGAAGAGGTTCAGTCAGGTTTTAGAATTCATCATAGTACAGAAACAGCATTAGTGAAGGTTACAAATGATCTTCTTATGGCTTTGGACAGTGGACTTATCTCTGTGCTTGTTCTGTTGGACCTCAGTGCTGCTTTTGATACTGTTGACCATAAAATTTTATTACAGAGATTAGAGCATGTCATAGGTATTAAAGGCACTGCGCTGCGGTGGTTTGAATCATATTTGTCTAATAGATTACAGTTTGTTCATGTAAATGGGGAATCTTCTTCACAGACTAAAGTTAATTATGGAGTTCCACAAGGTTCTGTGCTAGGACCAATTTTATTCACTTTATACATGCTTCCCTTAGGCAGTATTATTAGACGGTATTGCTTAAATTTTCATTGTTACGCAGATGATACCCAGCTTTATCTATCCATGAAGCCAGAGGACACACACCAATTAGCTAAACTGCAGGATTGTCTTACAGACATAAAGACATGGATGACCTCTAATTTCCTGCTTTTAAACTCAGATAAAACTGAAGTTATTGTACTTGGCCCCACAAATCTTAGAAGCATGGTGTCTAACCAGATCTTTACTCTGGATGGCATTTCCCTGACCTCTAGTGATACTGTGAGAAATCTTGGAGTCATTTTTGATCAGGATATGTCATTCAAAGCGCATATTAAACAAATATGTAGGAGGACTGCCTTTTTGCATTTACGCAATATCTCTAAAATCAGAAAGGTCTTGTCTCAGAGTGATGCTGAAAAACTAATTCATGCATTTATTTCATCTAGGCTGGACTATTGTAATTCATTATTATCAGGTTGTCCTAAAAGTTCCCTAAAAAGCCTTCAGTTAATTCAAAATGCTGCAGCTAGAGTACTGACGGGGACTAGCAGGAGAGAGCATATCTCACCCGTGTTGGCCTCTCTTCATTGGCTTCCTGTTAATTCTAGAATAGAATTTAAAATTCTTCTTCTTACTTATAAGGTTTTGAATAATCAGGTCCCATCTTATCTTAGGGACCTCGTAGTACCATATCACCCCAATAGAGCGCTTCGCTCTCAGACTGCAGGCTTACTTGTAGTTCCTAGGGTTTGTAAGAGTAGAATGGGAGGCAGAGCCTTCAGCTTTCAGGCTCCTCTCCTGTGGAACCAGCTCCCAATTCAGATCAGGGAGACAGACACCCTCTCTACTTTTAAGATTAGGCTTAAAACTTTCCTTTTTGCTAAAGCTTATAGTTAGGGCTGGATCGGGTGACCCTGAACCATCCCTTAGTTATGCTGCTATAGACGTAGACTGCTGGGGGGTTCCCATGATGCACTGTTTCTTTCTCTTTTTGCTCTGTATGCACCACTCTGCATTTAATCATTAGTGATCGATCTCTGCTCCCCTCCACAGCATGTCTTTTTCCTGGTTCTCTCCCTCAGCCCCAACCAGTCCCAGCAGAAGACTGCCCCTCCCTGAGCCTGGTTCTGCTGGAGGTTTCTTCCTGTTAAAAGGGAGTTTTTCCTTCCCACTGTAGCCAAGTGCTTGCTCACAGGGGGTCGTTTTGACCGTTGGGGTTTTTCATAATTACTGTATGGCCTTGCCTTACAATATAAAGCGCCTTGGGGCAACTGTTTGTTGTGATTTGGCGCTATATAAAAAAAAAAGTTGATTGAGTTGATATAGATGGTTTAATTTCGGCTCCACTGTGGTGATGCACAGAGGTACAATTACAAACATTTCCACCTTCGAAATTGCTTGCTAATTTGTATTTGTATTAGTGATCTTGCTGTTTTGTTTTGTTTTTTTAAGTGATTTGGGCAGTCCTGTCTGCTCAGGATTCTTTGTCTTTCTCAGTTGTTTTGCACTACTTGTCCCTCTGCTGGGCCGTGACAAAGCTGCTCAGAGGACACGCAGCTTCAGCACTTATTTCATCTTAATGTCTCGATTGCACACTTTTACATAAAGTTTTTTGTAATCTGTTATTTGTAATGTGTTGGAGTAGCGCTGTTCCCATGATCACAGCGAAGACACCTGTGTGCACGGACACACATTCACTGTGCTGTGCAGGTCAGAGTGGAACCTGAACACCAAAACATTTCAGCCATTATAACGATGGCAAATGATGGCTTTTTTATCGATCATGTGCCCAGGTGTGCCCATGGAACCACCTTGGGTCATGGATGGCAACCACCATCTCCAGCCCCTCCAAGAAACTAACCACATGGCCAAAATGTCAAAGCTGACGCTCCCTCACAGTGCGAGCAAGACTCCTCATTATTCTCCCTGAGTAACCCCTCGATTAACACAAAGTGTAAAAAGGATAAATTCAGCCAGATTACAACCAAGTCACCAAAGAAGTGCGCATTCATTCTGCTTCATTTTATAAACTCAGTGTCAGTGGTTAGAAAAAACTCCTGGTTGCTGCTGCGTCACTGCATGCAGGTTTTAAAAACAATTTAATGCTCTTAAAATATGCAACAAGCCTAATTTATTCACACAGATCATAAACGGTGTGCATCAGTCTCGCTCTGTTTCAGAAGCACAGAGTGTGATGCAGCACACGCACAGAGCTGCCATAGCGAAAGTTTTAAAAACATCTCACACCACTTCAACACCAGTCCTGTTTCTGATGAACAGTGGATGTGATATGACCTTCTTACTGGCCAATCAGGTAGCAGTCTCCACAAAAAATAAAGGGGTTCTTGAAATTCCTCGGATCATTAGAGTAAAGGTCCACTTTTGAAGACATTTAAAATACATTTTTTGCATTTTTAACCCCTCAAGGTTGGCTTGCTTCCAGCAGACTGAAGGACAACTCGACAACTTCTCTGTTTCATGCTGTTGATTTGAAGACAAAGTTGTCAAAAACACAACAATGTACTTGGTGATGATGGTGAAACATACAACTCCTGCTTACTGGACATCGTCAGCATTCAAAGAGGCTGAGCTGATGGCTTCCTGTCAGTACATGTCAGTGTTGTTGAGGTTTAGAGGCAAATACCAGCATATAAATGACGATGGTCTAAACGCTGGCTTTGTTGCTTCCAGTTAATGTCTCAGGGCTCTGAGACTGGTTCGTATCCCTGCACCCCCACCGCCATCCTGCCCCGATCAGCCTACTGGCACCACATCACCGGGAACCAGGCCAGCATGGATTCTGGAAATGGTAGGTCACAGAGCAACCCTTAAAAACTATTCCTGTATCAGGGTCTCTACTTTTGTTCCAGCTGCACCACAACACACTGTCAACAACTCAGTTTTCTGTTAGTTTATCAAAGTAACGCGACACTCATTCAGGTTGTGTATAAGGCATTTGCCTGTTTTGGTGACCTGGTTTTATGTGTGACCTGGATGTCTTTAGCTTAACGCCGTATAATCAAATCAAAGTTGGCTGACAAAGAAAATGGTGGCAGCAGCAATGCAGAACAAAGTCACTGAGAGCTGGACTCAGAGACGGTTTCAGGGACTGGTTCAGGAAGACCACAGATATTCAGATCATCGCTCAGCTAGCTGCTGGTTTTTTACTTGTGATGTTTAAGTGGCTTTTCGTACTTTATTGTGTCCTTTGATCACTGCAGATGTGTGGTGACGAGTTTCTGCTTCTCCTCCAGGTGACGCGGCTGAAGACGATCTGCTGTCCACCCGCCTGCCCACTGACCGCCACGCCATGCTTCCACTGACAAACACACATGCACATTCTCAGCCGCACATAGCCACACATTCTCCATCGCACAACCCCACCTATCCTGGACAGTGACACACATGACATGCATGCAAGCGCATACAACCCAAACTGGAACAAACACACTCTCTTCCCGTTTGTTTTGCAGCTCATGAACACTTTTAGCAGTGGGACTACTGGCGTCACAGACTTTCCTGAAAGCACAAAGTAGGAAGATCTTTTGGAAAATTAATATCGGACTTCCTTAATTTAGTGCAGTTCCTGGAATACAACAGAAGAGGGCGATGAATGACCTTCCCACACTCCAGCTGTGAAAGTCGACCCTTGCACTCTTCATCCTCCTGAGAAGACCCAAGTAAGGATTTAATCACTGTAGATATACTGTACTAGTTAGTTACCCTGGAACCTGTCTGGTAGTAATAAATAGCGGCCCAGATGTTGCCTGACAACTACATGTATCCTTCTGGATTTTTCAGATATATGTATTTCTGTCTAAGTTTGTGTCAAGGGGAACGTTTTAAGCTCACATACGAGGTCTGTGAGAAAACTATCCGACCTTTTTATTTTTTTCAAAAACGATATGGATTTGAATCATGTGCGCTTGCATCAGACAAGCTTGAACCTTCGTGCGCATGCGTGAGTTTTTTCACGCCTGTCGGTTGTGTCATTCACCTGTGGGCAGGCTTTGAGTGAGCACTGGTCCACCCCCCTCGTCGGATTTTTATTGTCAGGGAAATGGCTGAGAGGCTGCCGCTTTGCTCCATGAAATTTTTTTCAGAAACTGTTAGAGACAGCCAGTTGGAAACCATTTGAAAGATTCAGATGGATTTCGGTGAAGATTCTGTCGGCGTCACACAGATTAAGGAGTGTTAAAACCTTTTTAAAGACGGCCCACAGCGGCGGAGGGCGCGCGGCACACTGAGCGGTCATCGACAGGCTGCAACGACCAGATCATTTCTAAACTGAACGCTGTGTTGATCCGGGACATCGTGTGACTACCACAGAAATGGCAAGAGAGCTGGACATAGCACTTTTGCGGCACATTCCACAGTTAGAGGAGATTTTGTAATGAAAGACGTGCGGAGGATTTCACGCCTCCGTGTTGGAAACCATTCGTAAGATTCAGATGGTTTTCGGTGGCTTTTCAGTTGAGTGAGTATCCGAGAAATTGTTTAACAGCTGGGCATGTTCCAACTTCTCCTGTGAGACTTCCAACACGGAGGTGTTGTTTGTCCAGCGCCATGAGCGGCTGCCTCCCGACGCGCGAATCTGTCCACACGTCTTTCATTACAAAATCTCCTTTAACAGTGGAATGTGCCAATAAAGTGCTGATCCCGACCTCTTCTGAAACTTCTCTGCTAGTCACACGACGTCCTGCATCAACAGAGCCTTAAATTTGGAAGTGATCTGCTCGTTCCAGCCTGTCGATGGCCGCTCGGGGCGCGGTGCGCCCTCTGCTGCCATGGGCGGTTTTTAATCCAGTTTTAATAGTCCTTAATCTGTGTGATACCGATAGAATCTTCACCGAAAGCCATCTGAATCTTCCAAATGGTTTCCATCTGGCTGTCTGGCAGAGTTTCTGAAAAAATTTTCATGGAACAAAGCGGCAGTCACTCCGCCATTCCTAAACAATAAAAATCCAATGAGGGGGGTGGAACATTGCTCACTCAAAGCCTGCCCACAGGCGAATGACGCAACCGACAGGCGTGAAAAAACTCACACATGCGCACGAAGGTTCAAGCTTGTCCGATACAAGCGCACATGATTCAAATCCATATAGTTTTTGAAAAAAATAAAAAGGTCGGATACTTTTCTAACAGACCTCGTATGTAGCACACGGTGGGACTCTGTCTTTTTTTTCTGGCATGACTTTCTTACCCATGTGACACTCGTTCGGTGTGGCCAAAACTATGATTGGTAATTCGTTATTAAGTACAGGACTGCTGACGCGACTTGGGATGCATGCTGCCTTAACAGCACCATAGACATAGAGAGATGGAATGTCAACTCAAGATCTCGAGATTTCAGCCACTCAGCCGCGAGAGTTGGGGTAATTCACTTCAGGTCGTCTGCCGGCAATAACACCAGATGCGCTTGTGAAGGACAGTTTCTGTGTGTTTTCTTGCATTTTCTGCTGTGGCTTCAGCAAGTTATCCCCTCAAAGTATGTTCAGAGTGTAACTTGAATGAAGTTGTTGATCTTAAATCATATTCAGGTCAAAGCTTGCTAATATTGATAAGAGCATGCAGACTGTCAGCAACTGTGGCGGAAAATCACGGTCAATAATCATTAATTATTCAAAAAAACATATAAAAATACAATAAAAGTACACATCATTCATCATTTTAAAAAAGCATCATCATAAAACTCATAAATATAACAGTATAAAACTCATAAATAGCACGGTAAAAGTCATCTAAAATTGACAATCAATAAAAACCAAACACCATAAAATAATCATAGTATTCCTTTGAAGTAATAACACTTGGAGCATTTACCACATGACAACTGTTTAGGCTCTTCCACAAAGTTACAACTAAATATAAAATATTTTCTTGAGTCATATCTGCATATTTGCACCTCAAAAATGGGAGAGTGACCTCTCAAACATAAATAAACTCTATTTTGGAAAAAAAATTACGGCCTGAAAAAAATTATATATATATATACAAGGGCTGTCAATAAAGTAACGGTCCTTTTTATTTTTTTCAAAAACTATATGGATTTCATTCATATGTTTTTACGTCAGACATGCTTGAACCCTCGTGCGCATGCGTGAGTTTTTCCACGCCTGTCGGTGACGTCATTCGCCTGTGAGCACTCCTTGTGGGAGGAGTCGTCCAGCCCCTCGTCGGAATTCCTTTGTCTGAGAAGTTGCTGAGAGACTGGCGCGTTGTTTGATCAAAATTTTTTCTAAACCTGTGAGACACATCGAAGTGGACACGGTTCGAAAAATTAAGCTGGTTTTCAGTGAAAATTTTAACGGCTGATGAGAGATTTTGAGGTGATTCTGTCGCTTTAAGGACTTCCCACGGTGCGAGACGTCGCTCAGCGCTCTCAGCCGCCGTCGTCAGCCTGTTCAAGCTGAAAACCTCCACATTTCAGGCTCTATTGATCCAGGACGTCGTGAGAGAACAAAGAAGTTTCAGAAGAAGTCGGTTTCAGCATTTTATCCGGATATTCCACTGTTAAAGGAGATTTTTTTAATGAAAGACGTGCGGACGGATCCGCGCGTCGGGACGCAACCGACGCGGTGCGGCGGCACAGGAAAAACACCTCCGTGTTGATAACCATTTGTAAAATCCAGGCGGCTTTTGATGGCTTTCAGTGGAGTGAGTATATGAGAAATTGTTTAACAGGCAGGACATGTTCCAACTTGTCCTTAAGGCTTTCAACAGAGGTGTTTTTCCTGTGGCGGAGCGTCGCGGTGGCTGCGTCCCGACGCGCGGACCCGTCCGCACGTCTTTCATTAAAAAAATCTCCTTTAACAGTGGAATATCCGGATAAAATGCTGAAACCGACTTCTTCTGAAACTTCTCTGTTCTCTCACAACGTCCTGGATCAATAGAGCCTGAAATGTGGAGGTTTTCAGCTTGAACAGGCTGACGACGGCGGCTGAGAGCGCTGAGCGACGTCTCGCACCGTGGGAAGTCCTTAAAGCGACAGAATCACCTCAAAATCTCTCATCAGCCGTTAAAATTTTCACTGAAAACCAGCTTAATTTTTCGAACCGTGTCCACTTCGATGTGTCTCACAGGTTTAGAAAAAATTTTGATCAAACAAAGCGCCAGTCTCTCAGCAACTTCTCAGACAAAGGAATTCCGACGAGGGGCTGGACGACTCCTCCCACAAGGAGTGCTCACAGGCGAATGACGTCACCGACAGGCGTGGAAAAACTCACGCATGTGCACGAGGGTTCAAGCATGTCTGACGTAAAAACATATGAATGAAATCCATATAGTTTTTGAAAAAAAATAAAAAGGACCTATACTTTGACAGCCCTCGTATATATATATATATATATATATATATATATACACACACACACACACAGTAGTGTTCATTCAGAATAATAGTAGTGCTATGTGACTAAAAAGATTAATCCAGGTTTTGAGTAAAACCAGAAACCAACCAAAAAAAAAAACAGAAAACAACCATGAAAATGGATAGAAGAATAACCAGAATGGCAAAGGCTCACCCATTGATCAGCTCCAGGATGATCAAAGACAGTCTGGAGTTACCTGTAAGTGCTGTGACAGTTAGAAGACGCCTGTGTGAAGCTAATTTATTTGCAAGAATCCCCCGCAAAGTCCCTCTGTTAAATAAAAGACATGTGCAGAAGAGGTTACAATTTGCCAAAGAACACATCAACTGGCCTAAAGAGAAATGGAGGAATATTTTGTGGCGTGATGAGAGTAAAATTATTTTTGGGTCCAAGGGCCGCAGACAGTTTGTGAGGTGACCCCCAAACTCTGAATTCAAGCCACAGTTCACAGTGAAGACAGTGAAGCATGGTGGTGCAAGCATCATGATATGGGCATGTTTCTCCTACTATGGTGTTGGGCCTATATATCGCATACCAGGTATCATGGATCAGTTTGGATATGTCAAAATACTTGAAGAGGTCATGTTGCCTTATGCTGAAGAGGACATGCCCTTGAAATGGGTGTTTCAACAAGACAATGACCCCAAGCACACTAGTAAACAAGCAAAATCTTGGTTCCAAACCAACAAAATGAATGCCTCCCAGATGTGAAGAAATCATGAAAAACTGTGGTTATACAACTAAATACTAGTTTAGTGATTCACAGGATTGCTAAAAAAGCAGTTTGAACATAATAGTTTTGAGTTTGTAGCGTCAACAGCAGATGCTACTATTATTGTGAACACCCCCTTTTCTACTTTTTTTTTACTAATAGCCCAATTTCATAGTCTTATGAGTATACATATCATGAATGCTTGGTCTTGTTGGATTTGTGAGAATCTACTGAATCTACTGGTACCTTGTTTCCCATGTAACAATAAGAAATATACTCAAAACCTGGATTAATCTTTTTTAGTCACATGGCACTACTATTATTCTGAACACTACTGTATATATATATATTAGGGGTGGGCAAACATAAAAAATCTTAATCGCATTAACTCAATGACTTTCTGTGATTAATCATGATTAATCGCATGGTATATGTGAAACCCAAAAATGAATTCAAAAGACGCTTAAAAGCATAGTTTTATTTGAAAATGTAAATGAACATTGCATAAATTTGAAAATGTAAATTTCAACTGAAACACACTAATGAAATCAAATATAAAACCACTGGCAGGTCATTTGTTATCCTGTTTCATATCAAAATAACAATATTCATGTCCATGACTAAATGTACTAAAACAAACACGTCACAATTGTACACATACCACAATTTGATATGTGTACAATTGTGATGTATTTGTTTTAGTATATTTAGATTTTGTTGTGATTTGGCACTTTATAAGCCGATTAAACTGAATTGAAATTGAACATTTTATTGAGTCTTAAAGTAAATAAATATGAATTTGTTCACTGGATCCTTAAACTTTGTACATAATGAACTCTACATGGTGAATCCTTGATCTCTGGACATAAATAGGAATAAACAAAATCTGTAGTTTTTGTCAAAAGCATTTCCTTTCAGATATTGGCATGAATGTGTTTCCATATATCTGAGCTGAGCTCTTACAGCTGCTGTGCTTCACTTCAGGATGTAATTTGAAAAGAAAATACAGCACGTTTCATTTTGGACGGAAAAAAAAAAGTTTTAGTCGATTGTAGTTTCTTGTCTGTATTAACATTTGGAAAGAGGTGTCATTTTATTTAAAGCGGCGATTCATTTTGAAGTTATTAATTCCGACCGGACTCTGTCTCAGCTGCGCAGCGTTTCGAGCTGTGTGAACACGGAACGGAGGACGATTCTCGTTTCTTGACAGCAACAAGACAAGAGTCCCAGTTAGTGACTTTAATCCACACAAAAGTGACTGACGATATTTTAATGGCTTTGCGAGGGGTTAAGAAGCGGCTTGCCGTTTCTGAAGAGCAGTGAATCAAAGAACCAACGAGCTACTGGATCGAAGCATTGCTTCAATGGTTCATGGTTTCAAAGTGGAGCCGCGCTGCAGAAATAGTTTATTACAGACCAAACCCTGAATATCCGACTTTATTTGTACGTCCGTATGACTCTGAAACTCAGAAAAATCTGTATCATTTACGGACTATAGGTTGACATGAAAACCACCGAAAAGCTGTGTTCACCGCGGGGACACATTCGGCTATTCAAGATTATTCAAGATTTTTTTTTTTTTTTTACCGATCAATCAATCAATCAATTTTTTTTTTATATATAGCGCCAAATCACAACAAACAGTTGCCCCAAGGCGCTTTATATTGTAAGGCAAGGCCATACAATAATTATGTAAAACCCCAACGGTCAAAACGACCCCCTGTGAGCAAGCACTTGGCCACAGTGGGAAGGAAAAACTCCCTTTTAACAGGAAGAAACCTCCAGCAGAACCAGGCTCAGGGAGGGGCAGTCCTCCGCTGGGACTGGTTGGGGCTGAGGGGCGATGACCGATGACGAACGATGCGTAAAAACAATGCATCGGTCCAGGCCGGTCTGGATCCGGGCCTGATCCTGTAGAACTTTGTACCGAAAATGTCCATTCAAAAGTTCGGCGTCTTCCTGCATTTTGTGTTGTTGTGCATTGCGTAGCCTGTACGTTTCTCAATCCTCATGTCGTTTTCTGTGTGAACTCAGCTATCAGCAGGAAGCAGCAGCATAAGCTCGCCCCCGACTGACGCTTTCAAAATAAAAGGCAACGAGCAACAGTCATAAAAGGCTAAAAAAAAAAAAAAAAAACCGCAGCGTTAAGGGGAGGAACAAAATTGTCGGCGATAATGACCTCAATATATATATATATATATATGGTGGGGGGGGGAGTCAGTCCAACG
This sequence comes from Thalassophryne amazonica, assembly GCF_902500255.1. NCBI lineage: Eukaryota > Metazoa > Chordata > Actinopteri > Batrachoidiformes > Batrachoididae > Thalassophryne > Thalassophryne amazonica. The sequence goes on from NC_047104.1 coordinate 17,897,399, forward strand.
GCAACATGTGTGATATCAGAAGGTTGCCAGCCTCACTGCAGCAATTTCTGATTTTTTCCCAGGATTTCAAAGAAATACTGGCTGGCATCAACCTTGGAGATCCTTGTATTGTTCAAGAAGAACCATGTTATTTTGCTGAACGACAAAACTTATTGTTAAGAACAATTCACATTTTATTTTCAGTCATAAACTATGTTGATATCACTGAGGTATCACACAGTCAGTACGATGAAATATGCATAATTTATTTCAGTCCACAGAAATCAAAGAAAATATGAGAGGCATCATGAAGGACCTGACAACCTGTCTTCAGTTTCTTTTAGGGATGAGTGAGTACACCACTATCTGTATCTGTATCTGTTCAACCATCTAAATTATCTGTATCTGTACTCGGAGTGGGCGGTGCTTAAACCAGAAGTGGGCGTGGTTTAGTCGGAAATGGGCAGTGCTTAAATTTGTACATTATTTTAAGCCTGAAATTGATATGGATTGATCAGAAGTTGCTATATTTATTGTTTATTTGAAAACTATTTACAGAACAGCCTCAAAATTGAGATTCAAATCAATGATTTTGATCACAAAAATAAGAATGAATGTATGTATGAATGAATATTTACAGAAAAGCCGCAGAATTGAGATTCAATGTTTTTGATCACAATAGTAAAGGAACTATTTACAGGACAGCCTTAAAATTTAGATTCAAATCAATGATTTTGATCACAAAGTAAGAGGACTATTTACAGAACAAGTTTTTTTAATAACTCAGAACATGAATATTCTTAAGTGTACGAGGTCTATTAGAAAAGTATCCGACCTTATTATTTTTTTTCAAAAAACATGGATTTGAATCACGTGTGATTGGGTCAGACAAGCTTGAACCCTCGTGCGCATGCGTGAGTTTTTCCACGCCTGTCAGTTGCATCATTTGCCTGTGAGCAGGCTTTGAGTGAGGAGTGGTCCAGCCCCCTCGGCGGATTTTCATTGTCAGGAAATGGCGGAATGATTTGGGCTTTTTTCCATCAGAATTGTTTCAGAAACTGTTAGAGATTGGCAGCTGGAAACCATTAGAAAAATTTATCTGGCTTACGGTGAAAATTTTACGGGCTTCACAGAGAATAAGGACTGTTACTACAGCTTTAAGGATGGCTTTATGGACGCTCAGCACGCCGCGCTCCGTGCCGCCATCGAGAGCCACAAACCACCGGATCATTTCTAAACGGATGGCTCTGTGGATCCGAGACCGTCGTGTGCACTTTATCTGGTTATCACAAGAGCTGGACATCAGCCATTTTCCGGCAGATTTCACTTTTAACAAGAGATTTTGTCATGGAAAGCCGCGCGGAGGCTTCGCGCGTAAAGACCGATTCGCTTTGGAAGCGATATAAAGGAACACCTCTGTTTCAGCGTGTCACAGGGCAAGTTTGGACATTTGCTGATGGAGCGAGACAAAGGAAAACCTCCGTTTTGGTCTCACAGGACGGCTTTGAGATGGCGTTCAGACAGCTGTCGGTGGTTTTTCCATCGAGTGATTATCTGAGAAATTGTGGATGTGCCTGGACATGCCAGAACATGTCCCGTGAGGCTTCATCACGGCGTTGCTGTGCGCCATGCGGCACTGCCGCGACACGCGGAATTCCTCCGCACGTCTGTCTCAATGTGCCGAAAAAGTGCTGATGTCCACGTCTTCTCACAATTCCTGTGCTAGTCAGATGACGTCCCGGATAAAACACAGCGTCCAGTTTGGAAATGAACGGCACATTCCACTGTAACAGGAGTTTTTGTCATGGAAAGAGGAGCAGAGGCTTCGCGCGTCGCGGCGGTTTTTTCGATTTTTTTTTTTCCACACAGAATTAAACAATGTTGATTAAGGTGCCTGTGCATGTTTGTGTGTCCATGTGCATGTGTGTGTGACTGAGTGAGAGGGAGAGAGAGAGGTTGTTCGAAGACTGTTTATTTTTTAATAATCTGTGTGAACTTGGTGATTCAAGCAAACATCCAGTGATGGCAAACAGGGAAATAATATGTCAGCCTTGTTCACTGTATATTCTTCTCAAAAGCACCAGCCACCAAAAAATAGTTTAAAAAAAAAAAAAAAAAAAAAAGCCCGACCGGAGTGGAGGCAGTGAACAACACAACATGAGCCCTTTTCAGCTCTGTCCTGTCAAATGCACCGCGTACGATATGAAACAAGTTCACCAAGTAACTTTAAATAATATCATACAAACCGAAAAAGATGCGAATTGAAGAAAACCTAAGGAATGCCGAAGAGAGCAGTAACGTGAGCTTGAGTCAAGCCAAGCAGAGAGAGAGAGCAGATCCTGTGTGTGTGTGTGTGTGTGTGTGTGTGTGTGTGTGTGTGTGTGTGTGTGTGTGTGTGTGTGTGTGTGTGTGTGTGTGTGTGTGTGTGTGTGTGTGCGCGTGCGTGCGTGTGGAGGCTGCAGAGACATGTCTGTGTAGGGAGGGGCGGGCGCTGTGAGTGACTGGCCAATCACAGAGCGTGAAGACAGTCAGTTAGCCAATCAGGATTTTCCTTGAGCACGAGCACAGATATTGACAAGTTTTATTTGTATCACGCTCGTGCTCGTCAAAAATGCTTTATCCGTACCGGATACTCATCTGAAACGAGTATCCGGCTCTTCTGCCAAAACTAGAAAATCACCAGCAAGCCCAGCAGTTTTGTATGATATTTAATTTATATTTAAATTGATATAAAAGTTTTGTAGTTTCAGAACTGTACACATTGCTAGTTCTTGCATCATGAAGACATCCAGGATATCTGAGATCAACCGTGAGGCCTCACAGGCAGCATTCTAACAGATGGCAGCTGACAAGATGATGCGGCTGACAGCTGTCACCGGAGACCACCAGCTGACCATGTGGCTGGCACGGCGGGTGTTTACCAAACTGTTGGATGCTGAGTCCAGCAGTTCTCAGTCTGGCAATGTGGACAGCCTTGTTCCCTTAGATAAAATAGTATTTAAAGTAAAACAAAAATCGTCAGTATTTCAGTATACAGTAAACACAGAAAGGTGAATATATCGATGATACACTGATGGCACAAAACAAATGCTTATTTCCATTGTGGTCCATGTGAGGCTAAAACTTGACAACACTGAGGAGCTCGATTAAACATGTACAGATTGCAAAGACAGTATAATCTCATCAGGAGCAGTAAGTGTTTATATATACATACAGTTTACACTGGGATACCAATAAGATAAAATAAGTACAAACTGAACAGAGAACAATACGTTTTCAATAAATTAAAATAAATAGCAACTGTATCCCTGTCGAAGTGAAGACGACAACAAATTTAGCAAGAAGTTTCAGACAAGAAAATAATAGACAAGAAGATAAGATAGTCTTTTGGATATGAAATCACATAAAAAAAACATATAAAAGGGTGACGTGATCCTCTTCCCTTTGCTGACTGAATAAAATTGACTTTAACCGTCTTAAAGCTTGTCTTGTTGCTAATCGACTGCAAGATCTATATTTTATATAAGATATATTTTATCTGAATAGTTCCAGACATGTGGGATATGTGGGTTATATGTTGATCTTTCAACCTAACCGGTTGTTTGCAAACCTTTGCAGCAAGACGATGCATTTCATTTTGAGAGCAGCGTGACTTTGTGAGCGATAATCGGGGCAGCTACAAAATCTAAGGCTCTGTAAATTATTCAGATTAATTGATCAAAACCTTTAACCTTCAATTCCCAGCAGAATATTGGAGTTTATAATACCTATGAATGAAGTGCTGGCTGTAGAGCAAGAGACCGGAAGTGAAAAACCCCAAGTCCTCTTGCGCATGTGCAGCACAACTTCAGCCCCCGAGATCACAAGTTGGCGTTCCATCTCTCTACTTTTATAACAGCACCACCTCCACGTGAACTGTGCTATCAGTGACCCGTGCACAAATAACAACTGACAGACATGATGAACACATTAATTTTACTGTATATCCACACCTGGATCCATGCCCTATGTTTTGGTAACAACTGATGTGAATTTTTAGTTCCTGGATTTGAAGTTCTGAGTCAGTTTGAACAGTCAAATGAAAGCTATAACTGAAGACCTGGTTGCAAGAAGTACTTAAAGGCACATTTTTGAAGAAAATGAATTGGCATACTGTAATATATAATGGCCAGAGCATAATTTCCTACCAAAAAATTCCAAACACAAGTACTCAGTCCAGTATACTGTTATTAGTGAATGAAGAAAAAACTCGAGTCAATAATTCTTGAGCAAGAAGTTCCTAAGTTCACATGTGACCAATCAAAATGCTAGCATGAGTGATGTGACAAGCTATCAAAATGTTCATTTAAAATATATACCAACAGAACAAGTGGTTATATACCACTTGTTCTGTTGGTATATTTCTGATCTGAAATGATGTTCGTGCAAATCTTCTGAGCAGGAGGACTTTCCAGAATGAGGGACATATGACATGAAAGACACTGGTAAAGTTCAGTTTTCTTTTATGTAGGACAGTAATTTCTGATTTAACTGAGTGATTTTGGACTTTAATAAGTAATATTGGAGTTAATGGAATATTTCTGCATAAAATGAAACCATGCAAGGCAGGTACACAGCGAAACTGACAAACAAAAACGAGTAATAAAAGGCCTTGTGTGGTAAAAGTCCTCAAGTCCAGGAATTTTGATGCAAAAAGTACCTAAGTCCAGGTTTTTTATCACAAATGTACCGAAGATCAAATATTTTGTTGCAAAAAGTGCCCAGCTCCAGATGTTTTGTTGCAAAAAGTACCCAAGTCCAGATATTTTGTCACAATACATAACCAAATCCAGGTATTTTGTCACAAAAATAACCACATCCAAGTATTTTGATGCAAAAAGTACAACCCCAATTCCACTGAAGTTGGGACATTGTGTAAAATGTAAATAAAAACAGAATACGATTTGCAAATCCTCTTCAACCTATATTCAATTGAATACACCACAAAGACAAGATATTCAGTGTTCAAACTGATGAACTTTAATTGTTTTGTGCATTTGCTCATTTTGACATGGATGCCTGCAACACGTTTCAAAAAAGCTGGGACAGTGGTATGTTTACCATTGTGTTGGGTATCGAGAACCAGTTCTTTTTGGGTATCGTTAAGAAATGATTCGATCCACCAACATCAATTGCCTTTTTTGCTTAACGATTCCCTTATTGGTCCTTCAGAGTGGCCGTTGTTTTTGAGGGTGTTTTTTGGGGGGGAAATGGTAATTTCTCTGTGTTGATTGCAGACCCTGCAGCGGCTTGTAATCAACCACTTCTGCAGTGCGACACCGCTTCGAAGCGTGAACTAATGAAGCAATGCTTCAATCTGCTGGCTCGTGGGTTCTTTGATTCACTGCTCTTCAGAAGCGGCAAGTCCACTTCTTAACCCCTCTCAAAGCCATTAAAATATGTTAATTGTGAGTCACTTTTGTGTGGACTAAAGTCACTAACCGGGACTCTTGTCTTATGGTCAAGAAACGAGAATCATCCTCCGTTCCGTTGGCTCAGCTCCAAATGCTGCGCGGCTCTCTGCTGAGACAGAGTCCAGTCGGAATTAATAACTTCAAAGCGAATTGCCGCCTTAAATAAAATGACGCCTCTTTCCAAACATTGTAATACAGACGGTAAACTACAATAGACTAAAACGTTTTTTCCTCCCAAAAAGAGATGTCCTGCATTCTTTATGAATTAAATCCTGACATGCAGCACAGCCAGCTGCAAGAGCTCAGCTCAGATGTACGGAAAAACATTCATGCCAGTAATGTCTGAAATTAAATGCTTTTGATTTTGTTTATTTCTATTTATGTCTATAGAGATCAAGGATCCACCATGTAGAGTTTATTATGTCCGCAATTTAAGGTTCCAGTGACCAATTTCACATTTATTTACTTTAAGACTCGATACCGATAAAATCTTATCAAGACCCATCCCTAGTGTTACATCACCTTTCCTTCTAACAACACTCAATAAGCGTTTGGGAACTGAGGACACTAATTATTGAAGCTTTGTAGGCGGAATTCTTTCCCATTCTTGCTTGATGTACGACTTCAGTTGTTCAACAGTCTGGGGTCTCCGTTGTTGTATTTTGCGCTTCATAATGCACCACACATTTTCTATGGGTGACAGGTCTGGACTGCATGTAGGCCAGTCTAGTACCCTTACTCTTTTACTATGAAGCCACGCTGTTGTAACATGTGCAGAATGTGGCTTGGCATTGTCTTGCTGAAATAAGCAGGGACGACCCTGAAAAAGATGTTGCTTGGATGGCAGCATGTGTAGCTCCAAAACGTGGATGTACCTTTCAGCATTGATGGTTCCATCACAGATGTGTGAGTTACTCATGCCATGGGCACTAACACACCCCCATACCATCACAGATGCTGGCTTTTGAACTTTGCGCTGGTAACAACCTGGATGGTCTTTTCCTCTTTTGTCCGGAGGACACAACGTCCATGATTTCCAAAAACAATTTGAAATGTGGACTCATCAGACCACAGCACACTTTTCCACTTTGCGTCTGTCCATTTCAAATGAGCGCGGGCCCAGAGAAGGTGGCGGTGTTTCTGGATGTTGTTGATGTATGGTTTTCGCTTTGCATGGTAGAGTTTTAACTTGCACTTGTAGATGTAGCGATGAACTGTGTTAAATGACAATAGTTTTCTGAAGTGTTCCTGAGCCCACACGGTAAGATCCTTTAAACAATGATGTCAGTTTTTAATGCAGTGCCGCCTGAGTCAATGTCAGTTTTCGTCCTTGCTGCTTATGTGTAGAAAGTTCTCCAGATTTTCTGAATCTTCTGATTATATTATGGACTGTAGATGATGGAATCCCTAAATTCCTTGCAATTGAACATTGAGAAACATTGCTCTTAAATTGTTGGGCTATTTTTTTCATGCAGTTCAAAAAGTGGTGATCCTCACCCCATCTTTGCTTGTGAACGGCTGAGCCTTTTGGGGATGCTCCTTTGATACCCAATCATGATACTCACCTGTTTCCAATTAGGTGTTCTTTGAGCATTCATCAACTTTCCCAGTCTTTTGTTTGCCCGTGTCCCAACTTTTTTGAAACATGTTGCAGGCATCCATTTCAAAATGAGCAAATATTTGCACAAAAACAATAAAGTCTATCAGTTTGAACCTTAAATATCTTGTCTTTGTGGTGTATTCAATTGAATATAGGTTGAGGAAGATTTGCAAATCATTGTATTCTGTTTTTAATTTACGTTTCACACAATGTCCCAACTTCATTGGAACTGGGGTTGTACCTACGTCCAGACAGTTTGTTACAAAAGCAAGCAAGTCCAGGTATTTTGATGCAAAAAGTACCCATGTCCAGGTATATCAAAGCAAAACATACCCAAATTGAAAGACATGCAGGTTAGGTGAATTGGAAACTTTATAATTACCCAGGTCTCCCTTGCAAAAGAGATCTTAATCTCAATGGGCCTAACCTTTTTAAGTAAAGGTTAAATTAAAATTAAAGTCAAGGTATTTTGATGCAAAAAGTACGCAGATCCAGGTATTTTGATGCAAAATGTACTCAAGTCTAGGTATTTTGATGCAAAATGTACTCAAGTCTAAGTATTTTGATGCAAAAAGTACACAGGTCCAGGTATTTTGATGCAAAATGTACTCATGTCTAGGTATTTTGATGCAAAATGTACTCAAGTCTAGGTATTTTGATGCAAAATGTACACAGGTCCAGGTATTTTGATGCAAAAAGTACACAGGTCCAGGTATTTTGATGCAAAATGTACTCAAGTCTAGGTATTTTGATGCAAAAATTACGCAGGAACAGCAACATACACCTTACTATGCCACTTTTTAAAAAAAAATTGTAGCATGTTTTGAAAACTTTGACAGAACTTTTCAGAACTTTTGTTCAGAAATGTTATTTTGTGATTTAAGTTCTTCTTGCACCAGCGTCTGAAATTAAATCCTCCACATCATGGCAATGGACATCGGTCTTAAGAGCATTTTCATGGAAGGACCGTGTTCCAGTGTTTTCAGATTGTTTCAGTTATTTTGTTCTGTAAGAGTTGCAAATGGAAACATAAGACTACGGTCCTCCACGCACTCATACGGCTTCACTGTGGAACATCTTGATAACTGATGATCACTTTTGATAATTTCACCAGTTGATCCCAGAAGCTAAAGATGTATACAAGACCTTTCCTGGCAGAGGTTTAGGGTTTATTGTGACACTAAAGTCCCTTCTGGTGGAAGAAATGAGGAAAGTGGGTGGACTGATGGGGGGCCAAGCACAAAGCTGGCACCTGGACCCACAAAAGCACTTTACTTTGAGAAAAGTTTAGAGTCCATTTGATGGGAATCTTGTTTTTATGACTGGCTAAATAAAAGTTTCATCAACGTTTTTGGGTGAAGAAAGGGGCGCAGAAAACAGCAGGACATGACAAAACCATGAGCCCCACCCAGGGGCTCCTCTGTGGTAATTTATAGGAAAATGTCGCCTCCATCTGTAAAAATCAGAAAACCTCCGCGTCGGCGTTAGTTTTCTTACTGTTCTTGAAAATTTTCAGATTATCTGAAAAATGTGGCAACAACAACTGAACTTTGGAGAACAGGACTGCCATCACTGCAGTACAACACACACACACACACACACACACACGAGCTGCAACTCAGGATTTTTGTTATTTGTTTGACTCTGTTGGTCCTGGATGATGTGTTTGCGTGTGTTTTGATGTATGTGGGTGTATTTTTGGTGTGTTTGTCATTTTTGTCAATGGTGAATGTGGAAAAAGGACTAATGAGTTGTGGCTGCAGCATGTAGACATGAAAAACCTGGTGACCTCCAGGAGCAGGGCAGGTGACGTCCCGGAGCAAGGATTAGTGACCCCTGACCAGTGTTGCCACAGTTACTTTGAAAAAGTAATCCAATTACTGATTACTGATTACTCCTTGAAAAAGTAACTTAGTTACTTTACTGATTACTCAATTGTAAAAGTAACTAAGTTAGATTACTAGTTACTTTTTAGTTACTTTCCCAGCTGTCGACAACAACCCTCTGCCACCTCAACATGACAATGATACCTGTTTTGCCAAAATTCACTTTATAGTCACCCTTTCTTGACTTCAATGAAAATAAATACTTGTTTTATAAAAAGTAAAATAAAGACCTCTTTCTTGACCTCATATTTAACTGTTGACAGCACTGTAACAGTAAAACTTGCAATTTCGAACCTACATTTTTTATAAATGTAACTATTAAATTCTAACATTTTTCTAACATTTAAATTCTCTCTAAACATTTTACTTGTCGAAATTATTATTATTTTAAGCAATATTAGTAGTTGTAGTAAAAAACGGCTTCAAAACTGGACCTTTAATCTAGGGGTGTTGGGGGGGCACATCCTTGCCCCATGCCCCCATTCCATCTGGATTCGCCCCTGCTTTGGCGTTTGAGCACAAAGAATGGATAACATTTATTTATGCAGAAAACATGACCAGATTTACAGGTAAGAAAGTTTTATTGCGTTTTCACATCATGTGGTCCTCAGAAAGAGAGTTTAGGTGCATTTGAGTGGAAAATAGTGTTAGTTGTTGACACATCGTGGAGGATCAGCTGTTTTTAATGACCAGATACAGAGCGGCTCAGCTCAGAATTCTAAATAAAGGAGGAAAAAAGTATAAAAATGTCTTTGTAAAGCTCAGTGCAGGTATGCTGATCACCGCGCTTTAAGAGGTGAGGACAAGTCGAGCAGCTGCAAAAAAAACACGGATGAAAAGCTCACAGCTCGCTTAAAGTGTGCAGTTCAGTCGAACCCCAACCTCCTGCCCACGGACCAAGTTTAATGCTGCTATCGACCCACAATGAAAAATAATAGTAACGCACAGTGACATGGAGAAGTAACTTTAATCTGATTACTGATTTGGAAAGATTAACGCGTTAGATTACTCGTTACTAAAAAAAGTGGTCAGATTAGAGTAACGCGTTACCGGCATCACTGCCCCTGACTTAGTCCATTCATGATTCCTTAGACAGCAGCAATATGATAATGGCTGTATGACCTTGACTTTCAGAGATTCCTCATTTCTAAGACCTCAGTCCTGTGGGGCTACTGGGTACAAAGTTGCCTTGTTACTTTCTGGATCTGCACACTGTATTGTTGTTTATTTTTGTTGACATTTGCTTTAATTTGTTTTCATGTCCTTCCATGGACAATAGAAGTGCAAAAAATGCTGAAAAAACATCCCAAAGTTAACAGAACAAGGGGAACAAATTTCCTCACACCTGTCACTTTATCTGCCATGTCTCAGTCCACCAGCTGTGAGTGGGTACCAGCCTCAGATGGTGAAGTTACCTGCAATGCACAAACATTCCCTCCAGGAGGAGTCGTAGAGTCGTATCAGCTTCATGGTACAATATCCAGGGTTAAGCAGCAGAGCCTCTGGACCTACACAGGACTTCTTTCTGTCTTCTTTTTATGTGGCAACACCTGTCTGGACTAAACCTGGCTGCAGGTCCCCTGAAATTATCTTTGCAACAGTCTATCAAAAGCTGGAGAAGAGACTCATATTCAACTCAGAGAAACTTGCTCTTCCAGTCTAAATGTTCTTTGTGGTTTGGAGAAGGCATGTGACCACTTGTCACTCAAGGTGTGTGTGTGTGTGTGTGTGTGTTTGTGTGTGTGTGTGTGTGTGCGCGCGCGCATGCAGTGTCAGGTACCTGTTCTGGGTGATCCTGTCCTTGTTTGACCGTGCTCAGTCTTAGTGGCTGTTGGATCTTGTCACCCTGTCGCAGACAGACTCTGAAGTCACAGCTGCTATGGTTGCCGTGTGATTGATGAAGTTCTGCTTGGTTCTTGGGAAGTCAGGATCAGTGGGTCATGACTGAAACATTCAGATTACACACAGCTGAAATTGGTCTCCTTCATAAAGGTACTGGACACACCCTAAGCATTAGAAACTCACTGCAGATCACAAAGTAGAACTGTTGCTCCTTCATGTTTAAAGGAGACAGGTGCTGTGGTTCAGGCACCTGGTTAGGATAGTTCCTCAACAACTCCCTTTGTAGGTTTAGAAGGTGCATCCAATGTAAAGACTCAGGAAACATTGGAGGATTATTTATCCCGTCTGGCCTGGAAGTGCCTTGACAAAGCACTTATTGAGAAGTAAATAAATATGAAAATGGTCACTGGATCCTTGATCTCTGAACAAAATAAAATCTGTAATTTTTCTCAAAAGCATTTCCTTTCAGACATTAATGGCACAAATCCAACTCCATACCTCTGAGCTGAGCTCTTACAGCCGGTGTAACAGTTTATCTTATCCTAGGATACCCCCCTTGGGGGGGGTGAGTTGTCCTAGGATATCTTCACCCCCTACCCTGGATATCCCCCCGCCCGCCCCCCAAATTTTGCCAAAACGAAGTTTTGCAAAATGTTTCAATATGTATGTTTGGGTTTTTTTGTTTTGTTTTGTTTTTTGTAATCATTACATTTTTCACCTTTAACTCACTGTGCAGCACACAGTTTACATCACAGACTCTTGCAACTTCACAGATAGCAGCCCTAGCAAGGTACCTTTCAGTACACAAAAGGACCAAGCTCAATGTCAAAGGTCAAGGTCACAGGAATGTCAAACACTAAATTCAACTAAACAACTTTCCTGGTCACATATAGCAGCCCTAGTAAGGTACCTTTCAATACACAAAAGGCTCAAGGTCAAGGTCACAGGAAGGTCAAACACTAAATTCAACTAAATAACTTTCCTGGTTGAAATTTGGCATACACATAGTGATAGGACTTGCTTATATGCCATTACCTGGGATAAATGATTGACCTTGACCTTCAGTGTTTCAGTTGAGGTCAAATGCCACCTAAATTCAGTCAAACTTCAGATTATAGCCCTAGTGGATAAAATGATTTATTGATATTTTTATGACATCTTTGTTAATTCTTTCCCCTGTTGAGCTGCTCGTCCATTGAGAATCACAGTGTTTCAAATCAACATACTTGTCAATTTCATGCTATATTTGTATTATTCTGTTGATTCCTATCTGCCACAAAAGAGATTTGAGAAAGGTGTCAGACACTATAGGGCCTTCATTTTCATTATGTTTCTTAAACATATTATTGTGTATGTGTTTGTGTGTGCGTGCCCTATATTTATTTATTAACTTGTTTAAATATATGTTTTAACTGTATGTTTTAGTGTACAGCACATTGGGTCAGCTTTGGTTGTAGTAAAGTGCTTTATAAATCAAGATGGTATGATACTGTGTGTTCTATACATATACTGTGATTATTTTATGCAAAACTAAATTGGAGTATTTTCTGTTGTGAAAGTGTAGTGACACGGACCCACAACAGGGGGCGCAAATGAACGGTCAATAGATGAGCCAAAAAGTAACAATTTAATGTTGTGAAGGTGCACAACGAATATACAGACAATCTCAGAATCTGATAACAGTCAATCCACAAAGGTGACGTGTGGGCAGGCTCGAGGATAGAAGACGTCTGTCCTGAGAAGAGCCGGAACCACACGATTTCCGCCGCCACCGAACCTGGTGAATACTGGAGCCGCCAAGTCCCGTATTCCCAGGTGATCACCGTCCCCGACTGTCGGATCTGGTACTGCTGGCGAAGAGCAAAGACAGTCAAGTGTGGGTGTGTGTACACCCAGTAACAACTACGGTGGGAATGCCACCTCCACCTCTAACACACACTCGTGCAGCGTCTGTTTAACCACTTATCTGAATCTGCAGGCTGAGAAGGTTACCTCCATAGAAGTACGATATCTCGGCGACGAGGTGGAGATGACGTCTGGGTTTTATGGAGTGAGATGATGAAGCATGAATGAGTGACAGCTGTCAGGAAATAATGAGTGACAGCTGTCACTCCCGGCTGTGTCCGTGGCGGCAGCACCCTCTTGTGCCTGAAGCCCGCAGGGCCGCCAGCAGTACCTCCTCTTCTGGCGGCCCACACAACAATTTTCCATCACATCACATATTTCAGGTTGTCAATCAGGTCCATATATTTGGAAGGGGGATTTAAAGATACTTCAGAATAGGAAATATTACTATTGTAGATAGCTATAGATACATACAGAAAGAATAGCAATATAATTTACCATCAATCAAACTGCTTCATCTGGGACCTTAAAACATCCATTAAGTGTCGGGTTTAAAGGTTGCTCTCTCATGATTGGGCCTTATCGAAGTTTGGGTTAATCATTGCTGCCCTGTAGGAATGTCGCCTGTCGGGGTTTGAGATATCCAGGGGGGAAAGATATACTGTTACACCGGCTGTGCTCCACGTCAGCATCAGTGTAATTCATAAAGAACGCAGGACATCTCATTTTAGGAGGAAAAAAAAAACTTTTTAGTCTGTTGTAGTTTGTGGTCTGTTACAAAGTTTGGAAAGATGTCATTTGATTTAAAATGGTGACTCAATTTGAAGTTATTCATTCCGATCAGACTCTAACTTGACTCAGCAGAGAGCGGCGCAGCGTTTGGAGCTGTGCGAACGGAATGGAGGACGCTTCTCCTTTCTTGCTCGCAGCAAGAGTCCCAGTTAGTGACTTTAATCCACACAAAAGTAACTCACAATTGACGTTTTAAATCGTTTTGAGAGGGTTTAAGATGCGAAAACCAGTGAAGCAATGAACCAACGAAGCAGTGGGTCGGAGCACAGAAGGACAGAAGGATGATAATTCTTGTGTTCTCTGCTCCTTATAACAAGAACTAAATATTTTAACAGACAAAAAGAAATCCATTTGTTTCCTCAATTCCAACACGGACGCCATCCCAGCATCAAGTCATCATGCATCAATTAAACATCATTACCAGTTACATGATTGTCTTACATCTCAATGGTATTCATTGTTCTTATATTGTTCTATAGTCTCTCATTATTTTGTCCTTATACATTTTCTTCGATTTATAAACATTTGTATATCATATAATTGCTTCTGCTGTTGTAAGCGCACATACCAGTGCAGATGCAGTATCACACCTGTCACTGTGGTCGTACAGCATCCATACATGGCGATCTGACCGTCTGTCCCCCCTGACCATATCACAAGGTTTGGCATTTTCCCCTATTCAGCCTGATTCTGCCTCATTCATGTTATGTGTGAAGGCGCCTTAAGACCTGTGGTCCCTGATCTAATGATGAAAAGGACCATCCAGGCTGTTATCAGCTACAAGTCCAAAAGCCAGGGTCCGTCATGGTCTGGGGTTGTGTCAGTGCTGTTGGCAAAAGTCATTTACACTCTGTGATGGCAGCATTAATGCAGAAAAGTACAATGTGATTTTATAGCAACATATGCTGCCTTCAAGACCAAGCATTTTTCAACAATACAGTGAAAAACCACATTCTGCACATGTAACAAAGGCATGGCTGCAGAAGAGGAGGGTAAGGGCACTGGACTGGCCAGCCTGCAATCCTGCCCTTCCTCTAGAGAATGTGAAGAATTTTGAAATGAAAATGCAACAAGGATCCCGTACTGTTGCATACCTTAAGACATTTGCAGGAAGAATGTGACAAAATAACACCTGACATCTTGTGAGAAGGAATGGCAATATTAAAAAGTGGTAAATGCTTCAGTGTCCCAGCTGTTTGTACAGTGATGAAAGTTGTCTAGAAATTCACGTAAATCTGAGTTTTTACTTACGTGGTGAACGTTTCCGGTTTGTTTTTGATAACATACGTCAGAATCCATTCATGTTCCACGTCAAACGGTGGCAGTAATGCACCGTGTTGGTTTGCAAGCTGCCAATAAACTCAAAAGAAGAAGTAGAAGGGTTATTTTTGTTTTGCTGGCTGCAAGATTTTTTTCATAGGATACTTCTGGCATTATGTACATTTCTCAGCCAATCAGAAAATCAGAACTCATTAATGCATAAAGGGATGGCACGTGCCTGGCTCTGTGTGTGTCGAAAGATGCTCGAACACGCCTCTGAAGTCCAAACTACCTAACCTGAATTCGTGTGTTTGAGGACCTTGGTTCTCCTAACAGTTTGCTTTGTTGTAGACATGAAAATTTATGAGCTGCCTATCTTTTCCAGTAATCATACCTTAAGTGGAGCTAACAGGTGAAGCTACGGACAGCTGCTAAAAGTGCTAACGCCGTTGACATACAACATTAAATCCAACAAGAGTTTCACTCAGCATGTCTACTGCAACAGAGGTGTCTGATCCGTTACGACAGAATAATCTGGCTTGGTGTGCGCTGAAACCAAGACAGGAGGATTGTTATGCACCGCCACATGTCCACACAGCAGCCAGTGGGTGATGCCATTACAGATTTTACCATGAACTGCGCACCATACTGAAACTACAAATCAAATTGATGAAATATTGTTCTGCTGCACAAGATGATTTATAGTTAACCAGAAAATGGCACTGGGTCGAGCAAAAGGACCAGAACAGTGACCTGACGTTTTTTAGTCATCGTTTATACAGAAAAGCTAGTACTCCAGTAAATCTTTGTTCTTATGTTTCAAAATCTATCTGGGAGGAATTTATTTGAAATTGCTTCCATGCAAAATGAAGCCTGCTAAATATGTACTTTATGGTTCTTCTGGACACAGTCTTGCTTTATGAAGTTTTGGGGTGAAAAAAATCTGAAACATAATGGCAGATTTCACAATTTTGAAAAGAGGGAACAGCCTGTGTTGTGGTAACAGCATGAAGAACAAGTTTAGATGGCAGTGGTTAAAGGAAAAAGATAAGAATGGTGTTTTTTGTTGTTTTTTTTTTTGTTGTTGTTGTTTGTTTTTTTAAGGTAAGACAGACCCAACACCAAGCACCCCAGACAAAGGACAAGAGAATGCAGGGAACATAAAACCAACCACCAAAAACAAACAAAATACAGACAGACAAAACCCACCACTCCAACCATTGTAAAATATATGTATTTTTAAAAAGAAATAGGCAAAAGCCAAAGAAAAGAAAGATGAATGCAGGCAGGAGCTGGGATTGTCCCAGGGAAACCAACTGGAAACCCAGACATCTGTACATAAGGTGGCCAAGAATTTGAAAAGAAAGATCATCAATAGCTCCAAAGCTCCTGCTAAAACTAGGAAAACTCAGAAGTGAGTAAAGGTTTAACTAGTTGATGCATTAATGTGCCAACAATACTTCTATTGTTTCATTTGAATTATTATTTTTGAGTTCTTTGAATTGTCTTTTCCTTTACTGTGTACTTTTCTGAGCCACAATGTATGTTTTTTTGGATTAAAGACAGGTAGAACAATACAAGTTGTGCAAAAAGATGTGACCCCACAAAAAGTTATTTTTTGCGGGAGATTTTTTTGGTGGGTAAATACGAGGTCTATCAGAAAAGTATCCTACCTTTTTATTTAAAAAAAAAAACTATATGGATTTGAATGACGTGCGATTACACCAATCATGCTTGAACCCTTGTGCGCATGCGTGAGTTTTTTTCACGCGTGTCAGTGACGTCATTTCCCTGTGGGCAGGCCTTGAGTGAGATGTGGTCCCGCCCTCTCGGCTGAATTCCTTTGTTTCACACGCTGCTCGAGACGGCGTGCGTTGCTTTATCAAAATTTTTTCTGGACCTGTGAGGAATATCCGAGTGGACACTATTCAAGAAATTATGCTGGTTTTCGGTGAAAAGTTTAACGGCTGATGAGAGATTATGGGGTGTTTCTGTCTGTGTAAGGACTTCCCACAGAGCAGGACGTCGTGCAGCGCTTCCAGGCACCGTCGTCGGCCTGTTTCGACCTGAAAACATCCTAATTTAAGGCTTAATTCACCCAGGACGTCGTGAGAGAACAGAGAAGATTCAGAAGAGGCCGGCATGAGGACTTTATGCGGACATTCCACTGTTTAAGGACATTTTGTAATGAAAGACGTGCGCGCAAATTCGCCGAGTCGTTTCCGTGACGACTCGGCGAATCTGTGTGCACCGCGACAGGAAAAACACTTCCGTGTTGAAAACCATTTGTAAAATTCAGGCGGCTTTTGATGGCTTTCAACAAGTGAGTAACTGAGAAATTGTTTAACAGCTTGGGCATGTTCCAACTTGCCCGTTAAGGTTTCCAACGGAGGTGTTTTTCCTGTCGTGACCCCCCGCGGTCGGGTCCAGCCCGACATGCAACTCTGCCCACACGTTCTTTCATTACAAAATGTCCGTTAACAATGGAATGTCCGAATAAACTCCTCATGCCGACTTCTTCTGAAAGTTCTCTGTTCTCTGACGACTTACTGGGTCAACAGAGCCTGAAATGTGGAAGTTTTCAACTTGAAACGGCGAGACGCTGCCGCCTCGAAGTGCAGATCGCCGTCAGGTCTAATAGACCTCGTAGACCTGCAAATCCAACAGAATGCATCTGAGATCATTGAAGATTTCAATTTTTTTCCTGGGGAGAACCCACAGATCCCCCTGCCAGGGGCTTCAGGCTTTCGGCCCTTGCCAAAAAATTCCAGTTTTTTTTTTTTTTTTTTTCTCCCGTGGCTCACTTTTATCACTGTTTTGGTTGTTTGGCTGTAGGTCTTCAATGCAGGCATGGCTGAATATTAACAAATGAAATGACCAGAAAAACACATGAAATATCTTGGCTTCATGCTGTCTGCAGTGAAACAGAAGTCAAAGTAAATGTAAGAATCACTATTTGTCTTTTTTCCCCACTTGATACAGGTTTGGGGTTGTAGCTTCACTAATGCAGGGCTGATGTTAAACAGTCTGCTGTGAATGAGTGTGGCCATTAAGTTTTTCCATAACTTCAAACTTCCCTCTTCAGCCTAAAGAGTTTTCAGAAAGACAGGTGTGTGCACTAACAAGAAGAAAGAGCAGGAGCAGCATGCGGGGATGGACAGGTGACGGTGCAGTTTGAGTGATGGGGTTCTCAGATGTTGTAATCATCACCTTTATACCTTTTATCTGGATTCTATGTTGATCTGAGGTAACCAGGTCACTGAGGGAATCCATGTGGAACTCATGTTTTCTGTGTCATGTGACGTGACAGGGCTGTACATTATGTTGTGTGTCAGTGCATTTCAGCTTTGTACATATGGTTATTTATTTAATTTGGTGTGTGTGAGTGTGTGGTGAAAGTGTTTTTGATGAAAGAGATCACTGGGACGCGTTCAGTGCAGGAACTTGTGGTGTTTTTGTACGTTATGATGTGGCCAAACAGTCACTGACTGATTCAACAAGTACATGTTTACCACATCAGAGAGAAAACTGACCCACCTTTCGTCAAAAAAGTGACAGCTGGCAATCAAAATCGACTACGTCACTAAGCCCCGCCCCCTATATGACGTCATATCCGATCAGAATTGATGACGTCACTATGTCCCGCCCCTAAGCCCCGCCCCTTGTGACGTCACAGCCAATCATAATCGATGACGTCACTATGCCCCCTAAGCCCCGCCCCCTTATGACGTCACATCCAATCAGAGTCGATGACATCAGTATGTCCCGCCCCTAAGCCCCGCCCCCGGCTCCTCCCCTAGTTCCGCCCCTGGCTCCTCCCCTAGCCCCACCCCCCCAAGCTCCTCCCCTAACCCCGGCCAAGCACCGCCTCCAAGCCATACCTCCCCTCCCACCCAGGGTCTAATATTTTAATGTCATTTTATTTCATGAATTAAAGAATGATTTAAAATACCTAGATCTTTTTAATGTATTAAAGAATTAACTAATTCTGAAATAATTAAACATAAATCAGTGTCTATTATTTAATGCCCCTTTAATATTTTTAATTCTTAAATTATTACGTTTCCTTTTGTTTTTTAATTCGTAAATTAAAGAAGGGAAACAAATAGCCGTCTCTCGGCTGTAAGTCTTTGCAGCAAGACGGTCAAATACCCACGCATAGAGCCGCTCGCGGAAACACGGCTGTAAAACCTGTTGCAGACGCTAACTGTGTCTGTGTGAGTGCGTGTGTGTGTGTGTGCGTGTGTGCGTGTGTGTGTGTGTGGCGGGACACCCGCTGATCGGAGATGCCGCCCCGAGGTGATGAAGGCGGAAAAAAAACAAAGTTTCTTCTCCGTCACTCCCGGCAGGGTGGCTGGGTGTCAGGCCAGATGGTATTTTTAGAGCAAAAGGTGCCAGTAAGTGTTTTTCACAAAAAACCTCGTTTGAAAAACAATTTACCCTTTTCAACAATATTATAGGAAAGAACACAGGCTGTATAAGGTTTAGAATATGTGCTTTATTACATTCATTAAAGTCACACACAGAGAAAAAAGCAATTGTTCATGTTTATTAAACACAGCATACATGAAGGAAAACATTAAGAAAAAAGGTACTTGTTCCAGTTGCCTGAAGAAAAAAGCATATGTTCATGGTTATTAAACACAAATTTGGTCCACTTACATGAAGAAAAAAGCATACGTCCATGTTTATTAAAGGGTAACCATCAGGCTGTCGTGGTAAATTAGCTGATAGATGATTATTATGTCTCCAGCTGCGTATAATAAACTCAAGTCTGCTCAAAGCCACTTTTTTAAGGCAACAAGTTCGCATATTTTTTTGTAAAGTCAACTTATTATATTTTACACATTTTGGGATTCAAACATCAAATCCTTATCTCAACACTTCACGGTGACGTTCACATGCCAGCAGCTTGGATGTTAAGTCCTAAATCTAAACATTTTCTTTGCTCACTTGTATCACTGCAAGTTCCTGCTTTACCACCTCATTCTGACCAAGAAACATCTGAAGTGGGTCAAAAAATAACTGAAACTGTTCTTGAAAGCAGCTTTCTCCTGGTTAGTTTTTAATACACCCTGAAGACATCAAGATTCTCTGATCAGATTTCTTGGGAGACTTTCCAAAAGGGAGACATGTATTGTTTTAATATGAAAATCAGCCGTCAGCATTTTATGTCAAGTGTTCCCTGAAAATCACAGATAACTGAATGACGGAGAACTGAAGCAACAACTTTGAAGTTTCAAATAAAACAGGGTTCATCAGCATTTTCTGGTTTATCAGAATCTGAATCAGAACAGCTTTTAATGGCCAAGTATCCACAGAATACATGGAATTTGACTTTGGTTTGAGCCGCACTCTCTCTGTACACTGTAAATGCATGCTAACATACAAACGAATTAAGTTAACCAGACTCAGTTTTCAAGCTGTAGCTTCAAGAAAATTAAGTTGACCTGAATATAATGAATGAACAAAACTATTTTGAGAATTAAGCCGTCACTTGCTGGATGCTCACAGTAAATACATTACTGTAATTTAATTTTTTCAGTACAGCAAAATAAACAAGTTACTGTAATCTAGATTTTAAGTGTATTTGAGTACTGCACACTCGCAATAATTAAGGTAATCAAATCTGCTTCAAGACAACATAAATTACTTTGTAAGGGAGCAAGTTTGCATTTTTAGTAAAGTCATCTTATTATTTTTTACAGTGTATGGCATGTAGAAATACCCTAAACAGCGAATAATCCGCAGTAAAAATTGTACGTGTTTTTAAAAACCGCTTGTAATTATGAACAAACTAGTTTAGCTAACAACTGCTACAGAAAGGTGAACATTTATTAAAATGAATCTGAAATACACGAGTTGACCAACATCAGGAGGGTAAGAGTTCTAATGTTAAAACTCGCTGTTGTTACTCCGCTGTTTTATGATTTGTAAAAAGCTGCACCAGGCACTTGAAAGTTGCACATTTCCGACCAATTCTGTCAAAAACATTAACAGCCTGTGAGCCGACACACTGCTGTCAGTGTGACAAGAGGAAAGTGTGTCATGTAGAATCTGTGCATTTGTTCAGAGCGTATAATTATAAATCTCAAGTCGTTTTAACGTGGATAAAGATTTAAATGCGGTTGTTTTGCAGAAGTTCCACTGAAAACACACAGAAGCTGTAATTTTTACAATTCACACGCCGTATCTGTGATAGAAACAGTCGGTGGTCATTTATTGAGAAATCTAACTGGCGGAGGGTTTTACGCTTTAAACGCTTATTTGGTTGTGAAAAGCTCCACAAAAACTTCTACTTTTCGAGCTGATGCTGACTGTTTGCATAAATTTTTGGCTGAGTGGGGAAACGTCTGACATTATGTTTTTTTTTCTTACTTCATGGACCTTTAAAAACTTTAGTCATATTACTAAATCACTGTTTTTCTTTTTTTCTTACCTCATGAAGGCGACTCTCTCTCTCTCCGGCTCCCCGTGTCGTCTAATAACCCTCTGGGCTTCATTTGTCTTCTTCTTCTCGTTAAACCAGAATAAACTTTTTATGCATCGCAATTATTCTCTGTCAAAAACATTCATTAATATCAGTCCAAAATATCCTCGAACCTCCGGGCATCTTGCAGGAGCGACGGTCACGTCTCGCCACAAACTGAAAGAAAAGATGCGACTTATTAAATATTTAGCCTACACTTTAAAAAAAAAAACGTCATGATGTGATTTTTTTCTTCTTACCGTGTAACACGAGTCCGTCCCCGCGGCGCCCTGTTGACGGTTCGACAGACCTCCGTCGGTTAGAACACACCAGCTCCGCGTTATTAACCTGTATTTTTAATATAAATGAGATTTCAGAGGGTTTACTATCTCTGCTGCTGTGTCTGGGGGAAAAAACTTGATTAAACAGCGTTAAATAAACTCCTAACAGAATATCCACAAACTGTAACACAGACCATACTTATTAATGAAATATTTACACTTTAAAAAGTTATGAGCTGATTTTCTTACGTCATAAAGGAGAGTCTGTCCCTGGCCTGTCGTGTCTCTAAATGATCCTCGGGGGTTAATTTGTCAGGCCGAATTCTTCTGCTCCATCAGAATAAACTTTTCTCACCGTGGGGCTCTATATCTAACAAAAAAACATCATTTAAAAATGTTTTTACCGCCGAGGATCTTTTAAAAAAAAAAAAAACAGAAGCATTTCTATCAAAAGATTACTTAATTCACTTGCCGTGAAAGACTTTCGCACTCTGAAGAAAAAGAAAACTTCATCCCGAGAGAATGAACGTCTGCTCCGGTCAGCGGCTGGAATGAAGGAAAAACACTGCAGCAGGAGGCGGGACAGAAAACTGGACCAGCCTCCAAAACAAGCTCATTACCCACAGGTATCAGGTTTTATGGTGGACCCAAAAAACACACGTAATCATCGATCAGGGGATTTAACCTGACACCTCGGACCCAGGGACACAGCAGGACCTCATAAAAATATTGCTTCAAACGGGATCTGTGACGCTGGTACGGTTTGTCAAAAGAGGTGCGACCTTTTGCGCTAAACACCCCAAATACACACACACAGGCACACACTTTTAAGAGCAAATATCCCCAGACCCGCGCGTGTAGTGGTCCCATACTATGAAAAAAAGTGGATGGATAGCAAAGTCATGACGGATAATACAGAAATAGTGGACCTTTTAATAGTTGCACTAAAAGAATAAAACGCTACTCACAGGAGAATTAGTTTTCCCGGCTTCAGCCTGTCTTATTCCAGACATGTCAGAAACCACATGAACAAAACATCTACATATCTTTAACACCAAAGAGATTTAAATATATCCGTACATACATATGTACATACTCATATTTTTTCCCATTTCTATTTCCATGTTTCCGTTTTGTGAATATTTACAAATAAAATAAAGGTCACTGCGTGTATTAAATATATATCAGCGCCACCGGGGCGTCATACCAAGATGTGCTGTCTTTATACACAGAAAATACTATCGCAAACGATGATCTGGTTTCTGATTTTGTGAAAAGATATCGTAATTGCCTTAAGAAAAGGGGTAATACCTCCTGTATCCAGCTACAAGGACCTTCGCACACTTTTAAATGCTGTGACAGCTTGTGTTAACCTTTGATCCTAATTTTTTTTTTATGTTTTTTCACGTGAAAATGTAACCCCTGTCTTGGGACAACCTCCCGATCATACCTTTTAAAGTTTTATCACGTTTGCACACTTTAAAACATTGTTATTAAGTACAGAAAGAAGTGTTAATCTTTGATCCTAAATTTTTTAAATTTTTTTTTCACCTGAAAATGGGTTGGATGTGTGAGAGCGGCCTTCCGATCATACCTTTAAAGTTTTACCGCGTTTGGATAATTTAAAATGTCGTTATTAAGCGCAGAAAGAAGCGTTGACCTTTGACCTTGAATTTTTTATGCGCGTTTTTTTGTGAAAAAATGCTTCTGGTGTGTTGAGAACGCTCTCCCGATCATACCTTTAAAGTTTTACCGCGTGTGGACGCGTTTAAAAATTGTCACGGCTTGTGTTAATCTTTGATCCTAAAATTTTTTAATGTTTTTTTTGCCTGAAAACGGACCGGATGTGTTGAGAGCGGCCTCCCGATCATACCTTTAAAGTTTTATCGCGTATGCACGCGTTTAAATATTGTCCCTCACATAAAACATGTTCAAGCTAAAATATCTAAAAATATTTCTAGTACCCTCAACAAAGCAAAAATATTTATTGAATTACAAAGCTCTACATATTTTATATCATTCACTTGTTTCGCCATATCTGAATTACTGCGTGGACGTTTGAGGCAACATTTACAAATCCTCACTTCGACCATTACCTTTATGATACCTTGTCAGTATTCATGACAGCCGATTAAGCAGTGTCTTTACTATAACCTTGATTAGCAATTTTAATGCGTATTCTTTATTCTATACAACATATAGCCTATTGAAATGATGTAGTTAACTAAGGTGCAGCAATACAAATTCTATGGAAAAAAAGAGACTTACATGATTAATTATAACATTTATTAAAATAAGGGCTTACTTTCATCAATCAGCAACTCCGTCACTACATAAACGGAAAGTTCACCCCTTAAAAGTCAAAATTCAGCCAAAAGAGGGGCACCTATTCTCGTTTTGAGCTTCTCACAAACCTTCATGCGCTGCGTCTCCTGGAACTCACCGTGGAAGAATATGAAGAGCTATTGTGGAATACTTTCGAGCAAAACTGCTGACAAAGATGTTCAGATGGTTCTCGCAGGATGCTAAGGTGACACTCCATGTGGTCCGGCTGCTGATGGTCTATTTCAGAGAGCCCACGGACCTGTTGGAGTCTGATGGGGAGTGATGGCCACCAAGGTAGATCTTTTTTCTGACCATGGAGACCCCATTGCGACCAGCCTGCAACACTAGTGAGAGTGACAGCGAGCAGAGGCCGTATTTCAATCGCAACTGGGTCGTGGACTTTGTGTAAATGGGGTGTTAACAAATTCCCTCCCACACATAAATGCGTGTGCAAACATTGGAAGTACATTCACCGATTCACAGGTGTAGCGTATTTTCAGAAAATAAACCACACCTTTTTATTTGTATTATCTGCTCTTTAATTTTTTTATTTTTTGTAAATTTTGTGCCCTGTACTTTTTGTCATCGGTATTTGTTCTTTCATTATTGGAGTTTTTGTATAGTGCCTCATATAAATAGTTATTATAATAATTAATATTAGTAATAATAAATGCTTGATTTTTTGGGGGGGCAGCACAGTGGATTAGTGGTTAGCAGAACCTTGCCTCACAGCAAGAAGGTCACAGATTGAGTCCCACCTGTGGAGTGTGTATGTTCTCCCCGTGTTTGCATGGGTTCCCTCTGGGTGATCCGGCTTCCTCCCACATCCAGACATGTAGGTTACGTAGATTGGAAACTTTAAATTGTTCGTAGGTGTTCGTGCGAATGTTAATGTGTGTGTCTGTCTATATATGGCCCTGCGACAGACTGGCGTCCTATCCAGGGTGCCCCCTGCCGCACGCCCTGTTACTGCTGGTATAGGCTCCACCCCCCAACGATCCCATCTTGGAGCCCCTAATTGGAGTAAGCGGTTGAAGACAAGTGAGTGATTTTCTTTTTTTTTTTTTCCTTTTTTTGGTATACGAGTAAAAGTCGCACTGGAGTATAGGTTGCAGGACCTCCCAAACTAGTTTAAAAAAAAAAAAGAGACTTGTAATCTGGAAACTATGGAACAAGTTTGCAAAAAGCGAAGGTGCCCATTTAAATTTACAGGTGTGTGTGTGTGTGTGTGTCTGCAAGCAGACACACACACATACACCAATCTTCCGTCAGCTGATAGGAGTCTTTGAAGCCTCCACTTCCACAGCCTCTCCCACTCAAACCCCCACTGGCTTCCGATTGTGTTTCTCTCCTTCTGAAGCTCCAGCCCATTTTTCAGACATCTTGATTTCCTGTTGGCCTTTTGCTGTGATTGCAGTGTGTTGTGTAGGTGAAGTTGTCAGTGATGTGTGGGTGAGGCGGCACTAATGTGCTTGTGATGTGGGTGCGGTGGTTGGGGGGCCCTTGGAACCCTTCCTCAGTTTGGGTTTCTGTGAACCTCTTGCTGTCTAAAGTAAAGCCCAACATTTCCACAGCATTATTTGTATCAGTCCAGTAATAGGTACAATATGTAACACAATGCTGCTGGTCCGAGAAAATAATAATAGGGCTGCAATTAAGTTATGTTCGATGTAAAATCATCTTTTTTTGTAAAATGTATGAATTGCCAAGAAAGCACCAAAAAACATATCATCAGCTGTCACAAAATCAAACCAGTTCAGTTAAAAAATGTTGAATACAGATAAAAGGAAAGTAATTTTTGAGAAAGCATAGCAGTACAAAGTTGACAAATTTTCCTTAATAAATTAGCCACATCATTTTTTTTCTGTTTGTAGACAGTTAATTGCTGAATTGTTCCAGCTCTAAAGTCCATACTGCTTTATTTTCATGTTCTTTTATTTGCACTGCTGTTAAAACTCAGCCTTTCCTTCAGTCGTTTCGGAACAAAGCAATGAAAGTCCTCATCTTAACGTTCTATAAAGATTATTGCTGCATTAGTCTTACAAAGAGGTCGCCCAAAATTCAACCATTTGTTGCACAGACGTACATGAAGCACTAGCTAATAGTCTGACCCCATTGTGACTCACAGCCATGGTAAGGTTTGCTTTAGCCCACCAGGAAATGGTAAAATCCATTGTGCTCCACCTGAAACATGTAAATAATCAAAAGAAATCCTTTTAGGAAAGCAAACAGTTTATACCTACTGAACTGCTGGGAGCCTTAACCTGAAACAGATGGAGTGGTGAGTATGGAGTTTGCATTTACAGCAAAGAACAGCAGCAGCAAATTAGTTATGATTTCAGAGTAACCAGAGAACACACAAATGCATTTTGTTCAGTTTAAGTAGTGCAAAGTGTAGCTACTGAAATTATTTTAATTGTTTTGCAGGACACTTTTGGTTTCAAGCTGCAAAACTCCCATTGGTTATCTTTCCTCTACTAATCCTAATTTCTTCTTAATCCAAAAGGAAATAAAGAATACAAAATTTGCCTGACAGATGGAGGTTTTTCTGCATGTTTGTGTGTGTGCGTGAGTAGTTTAGGGAGTAGATAATGATAATGATGTTCTCTCTCTTTGCGCCACACATATGAACAGAACATAGTCCTCTCTGTTGCAGACCATTTGAAACTGAGAGATGAAACATTTTCTTCAAGTCAAAACTTTAAACAGTCAAATGAGATCATAAACGGAAAAGGGTGAAAGAGAGGGCTAAACCTTTTCTACCCAGGAGAGGAAAGTAAGACACTGTGCTTTTCAGAAAATTCATGTGAAAGTGAGAGATGAAGGGAGGTGGAGGGTGTGAAACTAGTGTATGCTGCGCTAGTTTCACTCTGTGTGTGGAAAGGCAGAGGACAAAGGTTAAAAATGTTGTTTATGCTATATTTTTCTTGTGAAAAAACACTGAATCTCTATCAGCAGATGCTGACTTGGTGTTCTTACCTCACTGACCATGAAGTCAACGAAGTAGTGCACCACATACAAGATCAATTAATTGTTGCTTGTGTATTTGCTCAGCGGGTGGGTAAGGTTTATGTCTTAGTTTGTGGTGTGTTGGAGCAGCCACTACATGTATTATTTTGATGTGGTGCTCTATACATGACTTGAATTGAATTCATTGTCGATGTCAACAGCTTCCCGGAGCTGTATTAGAGGCAACGTTCATTCAGCGATTGCATGATTAAGTCACACATCTTTGCACTGTTCATTGATTCATTTAAATAGTTCCAGTTAGTACACCTTTAAAAGTGCAAAAGTTAAAAGGCTTAATTATCAGCACTAGATAATGTTTCAACCCCCCCCCCCCACACACACACATATACACATTTGTCGTCTGATCTGATTAATAATATACTGTTGCAAAGACATACACACACTCCTGTGCCTGCCTTGCAGCCCCATTCAGTTTCTCAGTTGGGCCGTGAAATTTCCCTAACTCTGTAAAAACTGCTGCATATTCAGTTCTGAAATTTTGGGTTCTGATAGATTCAGGCGAGGACCAGTCAACCTCCTATCTTTTACCATGTGGGCATGTTCCTACATGCACAATGACTGTAACATAAAATAAAGACATATAAACTTGACTTGTTGCTAATCGCAAGATCCTGGTGGCCTGGAAGATCACTGTTGATTGTGATATGTCATTTCTTTTTCCTGTGTTGCACAATCCAGTTGTAAACATCTATTAAAACCAAGATACAGTGATTTAACTATGTTGGACAGTTGAATAATATCAACATAAAAATGCAGTTTAAAATCAACACTGTAGTAATGACATCAGACATCAGTCTCTGGCCACATTCGCCAAGTGCCTTGAAGAATTATAGATCATTTATTAAAAAATACCAAGACTTTATTGATGTTCTGTTATAGAGAAATGATTGGCAAACATTTTGGTTTTGTTCCAGTGGAGCTTCTGTGCTGCCTCAGCTGCAACCTTGAAATGGCCAGATCTCAGTGGGTGGGTACACCTTTTCGTTTCTTCACCAACATGGTTAGCATACTGAGCCAGTGGCAGCTGCTGTGGCAGCCCAGTGTCTTCCTTCCAATGGTGTTCGATGTCACACCTGTCAGTGAGCATATTTTGAAGCTGAGGATTACACTCAAACATTCTCTTTGTGTTATGTTAGTTGTCTCAGTCTGCGTTCCGTGATGCCTCAATGAGCGAGACTTTTTATGTGCAGCGCATTGTGTGGCAGCACCCTGACATTGGGGTGAATGTGAGGCATTATTGTAAAGTGCTTTGAGCATCTGATGCAGATGGAAAAGCGCTATATAAATGCAGTCCATTAACCATTTCTCATGGAATAATTCTGGAGACTTCTGCAGAACTGTGGGGTCTACAGAAGTGCCCATTTTGTGAGTTCTAACTACAGATTTTGTGGTTTCCTTGAGGGTTCACTTGAAGTCTTGTAGACTCCTGTGTGCTCAGTGCTCAAGATTAAATATGCCAAGGATTCAAGATTCTCTCTCTCAAATCTACAAGGAATCTGGCTAGACCACTTGCAAACATGGACTGAAATAGGTGATGCCAATGAATTGTAGGAGTTTTTCCTTGTTCAGATAGTGAAAGTTGCTGAGGATTGTACTGCAGTTGCTAGTGTCCACAGGAGAAGGTGTTTCATATCTGAGGGCACTCTGAATGTCACTCTGAGGGGTCATGGAAGCTGTAAAACAGGCTATGATTGCCCTGAGAGTAGATAGGGAGACATTTGTCAGAGGAATCTTAGATCAGGAGACTCATCTGTGGGCTACTGACTCCCCAGTTTGCTTACAGAGGAATCAAAACACTTTATTCCTCCAAACAAACCTGTACCATGTCCAACTGCAGGAGTGGTAGATGGCGGCTTGGCCCTGATAGGTACCGCTTATACTGTCTCATTGGACTGATTACTTGAAGCTTTTCTATAAAGCTGAACCTCCAATTTGAATGTTTATCATTTCAGGTGCCAGAGTTCTTGTGACTGATTCTCCAGTCAACTGTAAACCAACTGGTGTTTGAAATGTACATGCATGCAAGGATTTTCATAACAGGATTCACTTCCAGTTACTTGCCATTCAGCAACCACAGCAGTCTGGTTTCACACCTAAGAAGGCAACCATCAACCACATCCTGCATTAGTTTATTTCACTGGGGATATTTGCTCTTAAAAGTGTGTGCCTGTGTGTGTGTATTTGGGGTGTTTAGCGCACCTCTTTTGACAAACCGGGCCAGCGTCACAGGTCCCGTTTGAAGCAATATTTTTGAGGTCCTGCTGTGTCCCTCGGTCCGAGGTGTCAGGTTAAATCCCCTGATCGATGATTACGTGTGTTTTTTGGGTCCACCATAAAACCTGATACCTGTGGGTAATGAGCTTGTTTTGGAGGCTGGTCCAGTTTTCTGTCCCGCCTCCTGCTGCAGTGTTTTTCCTTCATTCCAGCCGCTGACCGGAGCAGACGTTCATTCTCTCGGAATGAAGTTTTCTTTTTCTTCAGAGTGCGAAAGTCTTTCACGGCAAGTGAATTAAGTAATCTTTTGATAGAAATGCTTCTGTTTTTTTTTTTTTAAAAAGATCCTCGGCGGTAAAAACATTTTTAAATGATGTTTTTTTGTTAGATATAGAGCCCCACGGTGAGAAAAGTTTATTCTGATGGAGCAGAAGAATTCGGCCTGACAAATTAACCCCAGAGGATCATTTAGAGACACGACAGGCCAGGGACAGACTCTCCTTTATGACGTAAGAAAATCAGCTCAAAACTTTTTAAAGTGTAAATATTTCATTAATAAGTATGGTCTGTGTTACAGTTTGTGGATATTCTGTTAGGAGTTTATTTAACGCTGTTTAATCAAGTTTTTTCCCCCAGACACAGCAGCAGAGATAGTAAACCCTCTGAAATCTCATTTATATTAAAAATACAGGTTAATAACGCGGAGCTGGTGTGTTCTAACCGACGGAGGTCTGTCGAACCGTCAACAGGGCGCCGCGGGGACGGACTCGTGTTACACGGTAAGAAGAAAAAAATCACATCATGACGTTTTTTTTTTAAAGTGTAGGCTAAATATTTAATAAGTCGCATCTTTTCTTTCAGTTTGTGGCGAGACGTGACCGTCGCTCCTGCAAGATGCCCGGAGGTTCGAGGATATTTTGGACTGATATTAATGAATGTTTTTGACAGAGAATAATTGCGATGCATAAAAAGTTTATTCTGGTTTAACGAGAAGAAGAAGACAAATGAAGCCCAGAGGGTTATTAGACGACACGGGGAGCCGGAGAGAGAGAGAGTCGCCTTCATGAGGTAAGAAAAAAAGAAAAACAGTGATTTAGTAATATGACTAAAGTTTTTAAAGGTCCATAAAGTAAGAAAAAAAACATATTGGCTATATAATGTCAGACGTTTCCCCACTCAGCCAAAAATTTATGCAAACAGCCAGCATCAGCTCGAAAAGTAGAAGTTTTTGTGGAGCTTTTCACAACCAAATAAGCGTTTAAAGCGTAAAACCCTCCGCCAGTTAGATTTCTCAATAAATGACCACCGACTGTTTCTATCACAGATACGGCGTGTGAATTGTAAAAATTACAGCTTCTGTGTGTTTTCAGTGGAACTTCTGCAAAACAACCGCATTTAAATCTTTATCCACGTTAAAAGGACATGAGATTTATAATTATACGCTCTGAACAAATGCACAGATTCTACATGACACACTTTCCTCTTGTCACACTGACAGCAGTGTGTCGGCTCACAGGCTGTTAATGTTTTTGACAGAATTGGTCGGAAATGTGCAACTTTCAAGTGCCTGGTGCAGCTTTTTACAAATCATAAAACAGCGGAGTAACAACAGTGAGTTTTAACATTAGAACTCTTACCCTCCTGATGTTGGTCAACTCGTGTATTTCAGATTCATTTTAATAAATGTTCACCTTTCTGTAGCAGTTGTTAGCTAAACTAGTTTGTTCATTATTACAAGCGGTTTTTAAAAACACGTTGTACAATTTTTTACTGCGGATTATTCGCTGTTTAGGGTATTTCTACATGCCATACACTGTAAAAAATAATAAGATGACTTTACTAAAAATGAAAATAATCAAAAAATGCAAACTTGCTGCCTTACAAAGTAATTTATGTTGTCTTGAAGCAGATTTGATTACCTTAATTATTGCGAGTGTGCAGTACTCAAATACACTTAAAATCTAGATTACAGTAACTTGTTTATTTTGCTGTACTGAAAAAAATAAATTACAGTAATGTATTTACTGTGAGCATCCAGCAAGTGACGGCTTAATTCTCAAAATAGTTTTGTTCATTCATTATATTCAGGTCAACTTAATTTTCTTGAAGCTACAGCTTGAAAACTGAGTCTGGTTAACTTAATTCGTTTGTATGTTTGCATGCATTTACAGTGTACAGAGAGAGTGCGGCTCAAACCAAAGTCAAATTCCATGTATTCTGTGGATACTTGGCCATTAAAAGCTGTTCTGATTCAGATTCTGATAAACCAGAAAATGCTGATGAACCCTGTTTTATTTGAAACTTCAAAGTTGTTGCTTCAGTTCTCCGTCATTCAGTTATCTGTGATTTTCAGGGAACACTTGACATAAAATGCTGATGGCTGATTTTCATATTAAAACAATAGATGTCTCCCTTTTGGAAAGTCTCCCAAGAAATCTGATCAGAGAATCTTGATGTCTTCAGGGTGTATTAAAAACTAACCAGGAGAAAGCTGCTTTCAAGAACAGTTTCAGTTATTTTTTGACCCACTTCAGATGTTTCTTGGTCAGAATGAGGTGGTAAAGCAGGAACTTGCAGTGATACAAGTGAGCAAAGAAAATGTTTAGATTTAGGACTTAACATCCAAGCTGCTGGCATGTGAACGTCACCGTGAAGTGTTGAGATAAGGATTTGATGTTTGAATCCCAAAATGTGTAAAATATAATAAGTTGACTTTACAAAAAAATATGCGAACTTGTTGCCTTAAAAAAGTGGCTTTGAGCAGACTTGAGTTTATTATACGCAGCTGGAGACATAATAATCATCTATCAGCTAATTTACCACGACAGCCTGATGGTTACCCTTTAATAAACATGGACGTATGCTTTTTTCTTCATGTAAGTGGACCAAATTTGTGTTTAATAACCATGAACATATGCTTTTTTCTTCAGGTAACTGGAACAAGTACCTTTTTTCTTAATGTTTTCCTTCATGTATGCTGTGTTTAATAAACATGAACAATTGCTTTTTTCTCTGTGTGTGACTTTAATGAATGTAATAAAGCACATATTCTAAACCTTATACAGCCTGTGTTCTTTCCTATAATATTGTTGAAAAGGGTAAATTGTTTTTCAAACAAGGTTTTTTGTGAAAAACACTTACTGGCACCTTTTGCTCTAAAAATACCATCTGGCCTGACACCCAGCCACCCTGCCGGGAGTGACGGAGAAGAAACTTTGTTTTTTTTCCGCCTTCATCACCTCGGGGCGGCATCTCCGATCAGCGGGTGTCCCGCGCCCCATGATCGATCGGCTAATATCTTAAAAGAAAACATCTGGCGTGAGTGATAAGGAGCATTGTTTATTGTTCTTCGGGTTCATCACCTCGGGGCAGCATCTCCGCTCAGCGGGTGTCCCGCCACACACACACACACGCACTCACACAGACACAGTTAGCGTCTGCAACAGGTTTTACAGCCGTGTTTCCGCGAGCGGCTCTATGCGTGGGTATTTGACCGTCTTGCTGCAAAGACTTACAGCCGAGAGACGGCTATTTGTTTCCCTTCTTTAATTTACGAATTAAAAAACAAAAGGAAACGTAATAATTTAAGAATTAAAAATATTAAAGGGGCATTAAATAATAGACACTGATTTATGTTTAATTATTTCAGAATTAGTTAATTCTTTAATACATTAAAAAGATCTAGGTATTTTAATCATTCTTTAATTCATGAAATAAAATGACATTAAAATATTAGACCCTGGGTGGGAGGGGAGGTATGGCTTGGAGGCGGTGCTTGGCCGGGGTTAGGGGAGGAGCTTGGGGGGGTGGGGCTAGGGGAGGAGCCAGGGGCGGGACTAGGGGAGGAGCCAGGGGCGGGACATACTGACGTCATCGACTCTGATTGGATGTGATGTCATAAGGGGCGGGGGCTTGGATGTGGGACTAGGGGCGGGGCTTAGGGGCGGGACATAGTGACGTCATCGATTATGATTGGCTGTGACGTCATAAGGGGCGGGGCTTGGAGGCGGGACTAGGGGAGGGGCTTAGGGGCGGGACATAGTGACGTCATCAATTCTGATTGGCTATGACGTCATAGAGGGGGCGGGGCTTAGTGACATAGTCGATTTTGATTGGCAGCTGTCACTTTTTTGACGAAAGGTGGGTCAGTTTTCTCTCTCACATCATCGTCTTCTTCACTGACTCACAGAGTCTTTGGCCTTAGACTTATTAAACGTTTCTTCCTTCCTTCATGTGCCATACTTTCTTTTTTATTTATAAAACTGTCACCGGTTTGAACGCTGTGGCTCATTTGACGTGGTACTCCATTTTTCTGAAGCAGCCGCTTCACCTGAACTTATCAGTAACTCCAAATTGTCTTGAATGGCGGTTGAATGATCATCTCGAATGACGGTTGATTGATCGTCTCGAATGACGGTTGATTGATCGTCTCGAATGACGGTTGATTGATCGTCTCAAATGACCACTGAGTGATCGCTTTGAATGATTGTCTGGAATGACGGTTGATTGATCGTCTCGAATGACCGTTGAGTGATCATCATGAATGATCCTCTGGAATGACTTTAGTGATCCTCTAGAACAGGGATGGCCAAGTTCGGTCCTCGAGAGCCACCTTCCTGACACTCTTAGTTGTCTCCCTGCTCCAACACACCTGAATCCAATGTCTTTCATTGGATTCAGGTGTGTTGGAGCAGGGAGACAACTAAGAGTGTCAGGAAGGTGGCTCTCGAGGACCAAACTTGGCCACCCCTACTCTAGAATGACTGCTGAGTGATCATTTTGAATGATCCTCTTGAATGACGGTTGAGTGATTGGCTGGAATGACTATCGAGTGATCATTTTGAATGATCTTCATGAATGACGGTTGAGTGACCGTCTGGAATGACGGCTGTCTTTCTCAGCTGTTCTTTTAACTGTTCTCATTCTTCAGTGACATTTCCATGTCTCTGTTTGTGAGAACAGCATGGAACTGAAGTGACAGTTTACAACTTTTCAACCCCTTGGACTTGAGAGCAGCAGATTATTTTGGCCTGTGCTCGTGATTGTACCCCATCGTTCACTTTAGTGTTTTCATCTATTTAGACTTCCCACAAAGTGCATGTTTTGGAGAAAAATAAAGATCATTTCTGACTTAACTGTGTTGCTCTCAGTCTGTTGATGTGAACTTTGGTCTTTCACACTGTCAGGGCAACAGTGACACCATGTCAGTGATGTAGTTATTATTCAAAACACTGGTGGTCCAAACTGGTAACACTGAACCACAAAATTTCTCTCAGTTCAACACTGAACTACTGACATGTAAATAAGGATTCACAGTTCAATGCTCAGATAAAATATATCAAATTCTACTTGTATTCTTATTAAGGTGGTTTATGGGTGATTCTTTAACTATGGGCACTATTGGCCTTGTAAATGTAATTTCCACCACACCATTGCCTTACAATATAAAGCGCCTTGGGGCAACTGTTGTGATTTGGCGCTATATACATGTGCTCTGATGTCACTGTTTATCTCCATAGAAACTACCCAAACAATCTTTCATACAAACTGTTTAGGGACATTACAGTGTTGTGGAAATTACGGCAGTAGTGTGGGACAACTACATTTTGTTTAAAAAAATCACAGTTGTATGACATTGAATACCCCAATTATGTTTTGATTATTTTACTGATATTTTATTCAGAGATATTTTAAAACATTACAAAAAATGTTTCTTTACCATTCATTTTTATCATTGAAGATCAAAAGTCTGGGTGTGGGACAAGCACAAAACGGCAATATGTGCATATAATGATGCTGAAAAAAGGTGAAAAAGTCATCATAGACTACTAGAACAAATTTCTTAACACACTTTCATTGTAAAGATAACTATAAAAGTGTGAAATTTCCCCTTTTTCTGTTTTTCATTCAAGGACATAAGTGCCCGTACTCTAAGAATCACCCATAATGATGCTGAAAAAAGGTGAAAAAGTCATCATAGACTACTAGAACAAATTTCTTAACACACTTTCATTGTAAAGATAACTATGAAAGTGTGAAATTTCCCCTTTTTTCTGTTTTTCATACAATATGATCAAAGGACGTAAGTGCCCATAGTCTAAGAATCACCCTTATGTGGGCGTTTGGGATTGAACTGGGTGAACATATCCACAGTGAATCCAAGTGGAGAACCTAACCTGCAGGTTTTGCTGGTGGAAGGACTCCGCAAACTCAAACCGAACCCACACCTTGTTTTTGTGAGGTAGGAGTGCTGACCACGGCTCCACTGAAGCTTCCATCCCAGGCTGGACAGAGAGATGGACTCTCCTGTCAAGAGAAGGTAAAGTCGTCTGACCACCACCAGTAGCTCAGAGTGGAACTGCAACCCTGGCTAAACAAATTTAAAAATTATCAAAATAAATCTCAAGTTTACTTCCTAAGTATACTTGCAAGGGCACTATGTCAATACCAGTGGTGGGCACAGCTAACCAAAAAGTTAGCTTCAATGACAGCTAATCAGCTAACTGAAAAGTTATCTTTTATAAACCTAAACTGATAAACCACCCAAAAATTTATTGGAAGCTACAGCTAACCGATGACTGATAACTTTCATTAATATTGCTTCCGGTACACTTGCAGCCAACTACTAACAAGCTGATTTTGAGTTTTAACACCCCGATCGCTTCTGGTAGCGTCAAAGATGACCACAGACCCAAACAATGGGTCAGGACTTCTGCCTTTGTGCACCCTGCTGGAAGCTCCTGTTTACTACATATTTTGCAGCAGTGAAGCAATTGAGAGAAGCTAAGCTCAACTCTACACACACAAAACAAGCCATTATTCCTTAACAGAATACAGCAATGCCACAGAGGCAGAGGTCTTGGAAAATAAAGCAGTTTTGACTTCTGGTTTTGATTGAAAATCATCAAATTAATCCGAAAAGAATAACTCCATTAATGTCAATTCTGTCATTTGTACAAAGTTAAAATATAACACATATGTTTTCATTTTAAATAATGCACTAATTCTGAAGTTTTGTAACAAACACAGATGCCAAAGGGATTATGGGTAAATGAACCTCTGCTAACACTAACTGGTTGACTCATTCATTTTATGTAAAAACCAACACGTTAATGTGAGGTGTTTGTGTTTATATATAAATGTGCTTTTGTAAAATATACCTTTTTTATTTGTAAAAAAAAATAGCCATTTGCAAAAGCCAAAAAGTCAAGTTGTGATTAGACAACCGTCTGATATAACTGGGTCAAAATAAATAGAAAACTCATAGAACACCAGACGCTCATACTGTCATGAACACTACTGGCCAGTAGATGGCAGGAGAGACTGTGAAAACTTGCCAAAACAAATATTCCGGATAATCCGTGTCGCAAACGCAAACTAAATTTCATATATATTACTCTGGAACAAAGACGAGAGACATTGTTTGACATAAGCAGGACTCTAAAGAGCAAACAGGGTGTGATTGCAGCTCACAATGATTCCAATTGAAATTAATGGAGAAGCAACCTGGGCTTCTTCTGGCATTTTTACATAAAACACAATAAACGTCTATAAGCCAAGAGAATATATTCACAAGAGTTTTAGGCACAATATACAAAGGGTTTAATGCTGTATCCGTGTGGAGCCTGATCTCAAATGCATTTCTTCTGTCGTGAATGTACTGAGGTTACCCATAATGCACCTGGACACAGCATGTCCACACTAAAACCTTCAAAATTAGTGCATTACTTTAAAACTAAAACATAAATCTGATATTTTCACTTTATAAAACTTTAGACATGATGTTAATTTAAATAATTTGTCTGAAATTAGTTTGATTAAAATTTTAACCATAAGTTAAAACTGTATGTCTCTGGATGACTTGGGTGATATTGCTAGTGAATCAGTATGGAGTCAAGAGAAATTATCTTTTTTCTTTTGGTTTTTTTTTCTTTTCTTTTCTTTTCTTTTCTTTTCTTTTCTGTGACCAGTTCTCCTTTGCTTGCAGAAGATAGAGCGGTTTCTCCTAGAACCAGTTTTCCTATTTCTGATGAGGATAGAACTGTACATCTACTATAAAACATTTAACAAGTACTCAAATCTTTGATTTCAGACTTCATACATGTTTGTAACTGTTAAGCTTTGTTCACCACACCTGGACCAAAATTTATCGGAAGATAGTCTGCTAATGGTTTTCAAAGTTATCTGAAAAGCTAATCCGATAATGAAAACATTAGGTTCGATAGTTAGCGGATTAGCAGAACTGTGCCCACCACTGGTCAATACCTCTCGGTAAATTGGCCCACTTTTTAGTTAAGTGTAGTTGTGAGGGCAGTTTGTGTTCACAATTGTTTTTTTGTTTTGTTTTGTTTTTGACAGTGCTCGTCAGTTTATCGGTGCTAGTGGTGTGACACAAAATTGGTTCTAGGACTCCAAGATTTATCGTATGAGGAAAGGCTGCAGATATTGAACTTGCTCACTTTTTTGTTTTGTCAACTGAGAGGGGACATGATCAGGGTTCTAGCTCAGACCTATTTAGTGCTGGGTAAATTGTGATCATGGCTCATAGCTTTGGGAGTTGTGGGCCCCTTGGACCAGTGGCCCCCCAAAGCTGTAGGGTTTTATACTACTAAAACATTATTGGCAAGCCTTATTTTAACTAATTCGGGGTGGTTTTAGATCCACTGAAAGCAAGAATAATAAAAAATTATTTTATTAATTTATGTTATAATATTTGTAAGATCAAATTGAGAAGATTTTGCATGTTTCTGTCAAAGTCTAAGTTAATAAGTTAAATAAGTTAATACATTAAATAACATTGAAAATGTTAAAAACACATTAATATTTAATGGCCATAGCATTTTCTCTCTTCAAAAATGACACAGTAGTTTTTAATCCAGTGAAACAGGCAGTTTTTGTGTCATCCTGACAGTTTTGTTTTTTATTGTTGTTTTGCAACATGTTTGAGTGAGATTACTTGAGTGTACTTTTACACAATATAACACCTAATTGCCTTGTTTGAACAAGAGCTGAACCTGGAATGATTTGTCAAACCTGCTCTTTTAAATGAAAAACTTTGTGAATCACTTTTCCACTTTCCTCTTTCACTGATGTTGTGCCCCTCCTCCTCTTCACCCCTCCTCCTCCTCTGCTCTCTCTCACTCTTTCTGTCTGTCTCCCCCTCCCACTGCGATCACTCAGGCGTCTGCTGTTTATGAAATTCTGAGGTTTTTGGAAACGTGAAGCCTTTCAACTGTAAAATAAACTCTAAATTTCCGAATGTATCATCAGATACAGAAAGACCTCTGGATTATTTAATGTAGAATTTTCATGGCAGAGTTTTTTTTTTTTTCTTCAGTTAAGAGTGGAGCAGAGACTGTTTTCAGCTGCTGTCCTTCTCAGCTCTGTGGCCACAGAAAGCGCTGACTTCTGATCTCTGCTGATTGCAATTTGATATGAAGAAAATGAGAAATATTTTCTTATTACTTTAATTATTGTTTCAAAATCGCAAAACTATGACACTATAAGCTTGAAATACAATCAAATTGGTACATTTTCAGCAACATTTCTGTTCATTTTTCAGAAATTCTGTGCTGGATGGCACAGCCAATTTGAACCCGAGAGCTGGGTGGAAATTTGCAGTACCAGGCGGGGCCGCCTGGCACTGCCCACCGTGGCTAGAACCCTATACATGGTACAAATTTGTAAATTTCTATGTGGGGACTCTAAATAACATTGAGAAGATTTCTTTGAAAGCAGTACCAGGTGGGGCCACCTGGCGCCGCCCACCGTGGCTAGAACCCTATACATGGTACAAATTTGTAAATTTCTATGTGGGGACTCTAAATAGCATTGAGAAGATTTCTTTGAAACAAGATACTTGAACTTGAGGACACTTCCTGCACTTAGAGAAACGATGGCAGGTTGAAGCAGGCAGATAATGTGGATAATGAGTGGAAGAGGCTACCTAAAGAAGTTCCATCTACAGAGAAACTCAATACCTTCAACATCAGACTGGAAAGACACTGGCGAAACCGCCCATGCCATTTTGATAATAAAACCAGGGATGATGCATATTAGACTAACAGTTACTAAGAGGCCAATATCAGCTGTACAGGATGTTGGCCTTCCCACCGTACAGCTATGCTTAGGGTGCTCACTGCTTAGGGTGCAATCCCACTGGGCTGTGACTGCTTGCGATGGGCCACTTGTAAGGGAAATTGCGAGTATTTACGTGACATATGCAAACATTTAGACTGAGTTTTGAAAAATTCAAAGTTGGCGAGGCAACAAAAATCCTCACCACACAGTCCCACACACTTCCAGACCCATTATGGGCATCAGGAAGCCTTCTGAAGATATGCCCTTAACTCATAATGTGCAAGAATCGTGAGAGAACTTTGTGAGGGGTTGACAATGGACAAAACTACATTGTGAGTGTTTGGAGACAAAGATGAGGATTTGACATTCTTCATGGGAGACATGCATGCGCTGCCCTGGTAGCATGCCAAAATAGCAGAGATGACTGGAAACGAACAGCACTTGTAAAAGTGGTCAAGGGAGTCCAGCATCTGCGGTTCAACA
Source organism: Thalassophryne amazonica (assembly GCF_902500255.1). Classification (NCBI taxonomy): domain Eukaryota; kingdom Metazoa; phylum Chordata; class Actinopteri; order Batrachoidiformes; family Batrachoididae; genus Thalassophryne; species Thalassophryne amazonica. The sequence goes on from NC_047104.1 coordinate 17,936,938, forward strand.
GCCAACATGCATGATCAGTGGGCTGTACACATCTGTCCGCTTCAGCTAAGATTAGCTTTATTTTTTATATAGAGGACCACAACAGGAGCCCATGTGCACAGAAGTGAATGAATACTGGTCATTTCTGAGAACCAGGACCTCTTAGATTCTGTGGACCACTGGGCACTACATATTTCAGCTTGTGGGAAATCACTCTACAACGGGTGAGTGTCCTGTTCACAGTTTTGTTTCTGTTGTATTTTTTTCTCCTCCATGGAGCCACACCGGGCTTTTTTTATTATCATTTATTATTATTTTATTAGCAATTTTATTATTATTTACAGCTTTTGATCACTTGGTGCAGTCGCCACAGCCTCTATTCACATAACAGCAGGATAATACCAGCTGAGCACATTCGGTGGTGAGTGGTGTTACACACGTCACACTACAGGCTGAATGAACCCCAATGACGGACAAAGTTGAGGTGCATTTGAAAACCTCCGACAGCTATCTGAGTGCATTCCAAACAGTCGGGTTTGTTCGCAAGGGCAGCCCAAATGTAGAGCACATGCACCCAACTCTTGAGGTGCGTTCAAGGTGGAAAAAGCTTGAAAGGCGGTCGAAGTGCAGTCTGAAAGCAGTCTAACTGCATTCTAAGCAGTGGTGGGCACAATTTCACTAACCGCTAATTAGCGAAACTAACTTTTTTATTAGCGTATTAGCATTTCAGCTAACTTCGAAAACCAGTCTCCAGCAACCCCATCGGCGGAGACTGTTGCATGTCGACCACTAACCCACGACGTGGGCAGGCCCCGCATGGAGGTCTAAAAAGTAGGCTTCCCGTGGGTGCACACCATGTTTGATTCGATTTATTGCTGTGAGCTCATGAAAAGTGTTACATTTATTTTCTTGCAAGCCCTCTCAACGGCGTCAGGACTTTTCGCGACTAGTGCGCACAGGGCCGAGTAAAGCAGTACATCGCCAGTCAGTACAGTCCATCCTGTACTGACTGGCGATGCATAATGTGGAGATGATCCTGTGCAGCAGGCTGCAGAACACCACATCGTTTCAGTATGACTTTTCGCACTCAGATGTTGGTGAATTATTCAAAGCGCTCAGGTGATATTGGCTCAACAATAACAAAAATGCCAGCACTGATGCTGCTTCTTCTACTGATGGCGGTGACAGAACACGGCAAGCCAGCGACCCTGAAACCTCACACTGTGCATAAGTACGGTGACAATTTCAGATGAAATAGTCACCTTGCGTTGCGTGCAGTTGCTGAGTCCTCTCGTGCCCCTCCCTTCCTCATCATGGGTTTGCCAAAGTGCAGTTGAACAGAAAATGACAGTCGCACGGTGAGGGAATCCCCAAAGTGAGACTTGAGGACCAATGAGGTGGTGCAATTTTGTCATTCATGTGTTAGAATGACAGATTCCGCGTGAGCTGGGCTGTGGCCTGTTTTGGAGCGATGACACGTGTGAGGAAATCCTCCTATACGTTGCCTTCTGATTTATATATTTCTATAATACTCGTTTTATATTCGGTATCGTAGCCTTTGGAGTGAACAAAAAGCAACAGCTGGAACAATTCCAAATGAGAAATACATTACATAGCCACTGCCAGTGACAGCACACATTTAAACAGGTGCTTTTTGCTGTGAAGTTCTATTAAGCGTGCTCGATATTATATTGTTGTGTACGAGCAGACGAGGATGATTTGGGTTGTTGCCGGTGGAACAATCACACGGGGGTTCATGCTGTGCTGACAGTTCTTGCACTGATCCACAGATTTACGTGCAAATCCAAAGCAGCTTTAACGCATGAGGTGCACGGGTCTAATTCGTGCAAGTGTCAAGGCACCTACTCAGTCACAGTTTTCTTCCCCTCTCTCTCTCTGTCTCTCTCTCTCTGATTGATTGATTGATTTGGCAAAATACATGATATGAAATAACAATGACAATATACATATATGTACTTGCCGAGGATGGCATGAAAAAGTACAGACTTATTTCCATTGTGGTCCCCATGACAACACAGAAACACAAACAACAACAACAATAAAAACAAATACTTAAAAATGGCTACAAAGCCATCTATATACAGAAATTAATAAAATACAAAATTATTATGACTTCTCTCTCTCACACACTTGCTCTCTCGCTCTCACAACTGTTGCAGCATATCATGACAATATGTACCAATGTTCATGGCACATATTGTCTTTGGGGCAGTGGATTGTATGTAGTAACACACTGGACACATATTGTCCCTGGGAACAGTATGTGCTGTAAGACCTGGACACATATTGTCGCCAGCGACAGACCAAACCCGCGCCCATCGAGGTTCACTGCCATCCATGGGACAGCGCACTCGACCCCAATGGTAAGCCCACAGAATGGAGATGGAAAGTCCATGTTGCCTTTTTTGGCTGTGCCCGACCAGGCTTTGTGGCAAGCCAGGCCACCAGGTTCTTGCTGATGGGCCCTCCATCAAGGATTTTCAAAATCCAAAAGGTTTTATGTTCTCAGTAAATTTGGTAATATCAATAGTGTGGTGGTTTATGGTATGTTAATTTGGTTAATTTTGAAAGGTTAAGAGACTAGGCTAGACCAAGTTTTACTAAATTATAAATAACTTTTTAATGATATGAGATAGAAACTTACTTTTTTTGCTGAAAAGTTAACTCAGTGGACTTTCGAGCCAGCCATCAGCCATCTTTGTACTCCTCATAGATGCTGTGTGATGACGTGTGCAATGTGAGTGTCCAATCGGAATTGGTTCACCATCACATGGTTTTCTAAAATCCAATCGTAGGGCAGATTTACCTCACGTGAATAGCCAAAGATCATTTTCAGGAGTGATATGTTACTAGTTGGCCTGTTTGAATAGCCCCCTTGGTGCTCCAATGAGTACATATCCAATGCTCCAATGCGCCCTGCGCCATTACGCACAGCAATCAGTGAAAGCAGACGGAGAGCCTCTGATGACAATCTCACGTGCTCAAACAAGGAGTGTGTAACTATCAGGATTGCTCCACTAGTTTGCATGTGAATGTTACTGGATAACTCTGTTTCTTTCTCGGCATAAAGCACTGTTTACCATATCAATGGAGCAAGGGGAGGGCCGCTCCTCAGACTGTCAGAAGCCAAAGTATAGTCCAAAGTGTGAATTAAAGCTGCTTTAGGAGCAGCACAGAACACTCCAAAACACAGTAGAAGTGGAAGTTTGTGATGTAACCTTTGTGCAATAGCAGACAGAAATTGCTTTGTGAGGAAGACAAAAAAAACGCATAGACCATTTTGTATTTATTGTTCAAAATGTGCATTTGTGTTTGTTTGAACCTTTTTCTTGTACAGTTTTTCACACAAGACCTCAAATACCTTTATAAAGTGTCAAAACAGTTGTTTATTATAGTTTGCTGTGTGTTTTGAATAAATGTGGGTGGAAAATTATTTTACGTTTACTTTTTCCTTTCTTATTTCTGATTGTAAACCTTTAATACACTTATAAAACACAACTATAGCATATATATTATGAAAGCACAGGTTGTCCTGAAAAAAAGAGACATAAAACTTGATTGTGGGATGCAGGGAGAGCTGTTAACAGCAATAATAAAACATTTATGTCAGGAAAGTGAACTGTCCAATAATGCCCTTGGACCCCAGAGGGTTAAGTAATGTACTTTTCAAGTTCTCAATTGATCAGATATCAGATTTTTCTCACCTGAAACAGTTTCCAATACCAACTGGACCCTGTTTGTGTCACTCGACCACTGAAAATTTGTTTTATGACACTGGAGCTTTGGGACTTGATAGATATTTCAAAGGAGGTACTGTAGACAAGTGTATCTATCACCACCGACTACAGTTCATTGGCTATTGAAAAATGGATAGTGCCAACAATGACACCACAATCCACTGTATACTAAAGTGCTGCCAGCAGGGTTCTACAAAAAAAATACCTTCTGTAATATGAGATTGAATACACACACACACACACACATATATATATGTGTATATTGTTATGTGCTGACGCGGGTCAGAGAACCGAACCAGCATCTGACAATGGCCCAGCGCTAAATAACCAGAAAGCGGTTCCAAGAAACAAATTTATTCCCCCTCATGTGCAATAATCCGTGTACAACATAAATAGTCAGCTGTCTTGGCAAGGTGAAGGACGGCGCGCTCTCCAGCGCCCAAATGGATCAAAGCCCGGCACTTCTGGACTCAGATTCACTGCCAAACACCCCCCAGGTGAATACGACAGGAAGGTGAAGGACGGAAAAGGTGAGGTAAGTCAGAGCTACAACAAATATCCTTCAGAGGCACACACTATCAGCAACACATTCAGGTCTGAATTTAAGCCTTATGTAAATGAGCAGCTTCTCACAACAGGTGGAGGATCATCAATCCGTACGCCACGGCAGTGAGACGCAAACTGCACAATTCTCATCAATGTTCAAATATACTGCGTAACAAAACGCCAAATTACTATTAACGATTATTCAGACGATAATCACCTCTGATGTGTGCTGACAGCATGTGTCAGCACACATCAGAGGTGTGCTTTTTTCTGGTTCCGGAGCACAGCGGTGTTCTGCTGTATCTGTTAGCTGTTTGAACTGAGCTGTTTGAGTTCTTTGAATTAACAGTCTTTTTCAAGACTTTTTTACTTTTTTTTACTTTTTCACCGTGCTCCAACGCCTAAAGAAGACCTCTAACGGTCGAAGCATCGCGACGGAGCTCTTTTATCAGCTAACCTTCATCAGCGTTGGCAAGCTAACTAGCTTGCTAACGCTTTCGTTTTTATTTTATTTTTTAGCACTGTTGTCGTGCTGCTCCACAGCCTGCCTAGTGGATTTTTATTTTATTTTAGCACTGTTGTCGTGCGTTACCTGTGCTGCTCCACAGCCTGTCCGGTGGATTTTTATTTTATTTTTTAGCACTGTTGTCGTGCGTTACCTGTGCTGCTCCACAGCCTGTCCAGTGGATTTTTATTTTATTTTTTACCACTGTTGTCGTGTGTTACCTGTGCTGCTCCACAGCCTGTCCAGTGGATTTTTATTTTATTTTTAGCACTGTTGTCGTGTGTTACCTGTGCTGCTCCACAGCCTGTTCAGTGGATTTTTATTTTATTTTTTAGCACTGTTGTCGTGCGTTACCTGTGCTGTTCCACAGCCTGTCCAGTGGATTTTTATTTTATTTTTTTACCACTGTTGTCGTGTGTTACCTGTGCTGCTCCGCAGCCTGTCCAGTGGATTTTTATTTTATTATTTTATTTTATTTATTTTTTTTTTTTAGCACTGTTGTCGTGCGTTACCTGTGCTGCTCCACAGCCTGTCCAGTGGATTTTTATTTTATTTTTTAGCACTGTTGTCGTGCGTTACCTGTGCTGCTCCACAGCCTGTCCAGTGGATTTTTATTTTATTTTTTACCACTGTTGTCGTGCGTTACCTGTGCTGCTCCACAGCCTGTCCAGTGGATTTTGATTTTTATTTTATTTTTTTGGGCGCTGTTGTCGTGCGTTACCTGTGCTGCTCCACAGCCTGTCCAGTGGATTTTTATTTAGCGCTGTTGTCGTGCGTTACCTGTGCTGCTCCACAGCCTGTCTAGTGGATTTTTATTTTGTTTTAGCACTGTTGTCGTGCGTTGCCTGTGCTGCTCCACAGCCTGTCCAGTGGATTTTTATTTTTATTTTATTTTTTTAGCACTGTTGTTGTGCGTTACCTGTGCTGCTCCACAGCCTGTCCAGTGGATTTTTATTTTTATTTTATTTTATTTTTTAGCACTGTTGTTGTGCGTTACCTGTGCTGCTCCACAGCCTGTCTAGTGGATTTTTATTTTATTTTAGCACTGTTGTCGTGCGTTACCTGTGCTGCTCCACAGCCTGTCTAGTGGATTTTTATTTTGTTTTAGCACTGTTGTCGTGCGTTGCCTGTGCTGCTCCACAGCCTGTCCAGTGGATTTTGATTTTGATTTTATTTTTTTGGCACTGTTGTCGTGTGTTACCTGTGCTGCTCCACAGCCTGTCTAGTGGATTTTTATTTTATTTTTTACCACTGTTGTCGTGTGTTACCTGTGCTGCTCCGCAGCCTGTCCAGTGGATTTTTATTTTATTATTTTATTTTATTTATTTATTTATTTATTTTTTTTTAGCACTGTTGTCGTGCGTTACCTGTGCTGCTCCACAGCCTGTCCAGTGGATTTTGATTTTTATTTTATTTTTTTGGGCGCTGTTGTCGTGCGTTACCTGTGCTGCTCCACAGCCTGTCCAGTGGATTTTTATTTAGCGCTGTTGTCGTGCGTTACCTGTGCTGCTCCACAGCCTGTCTAGTGGATTTTTATTTTGTTTTAGCACTGTTGTCGTGCGTTGCCTGTGCTGCTCCACAGCCTGTCCAGTGGATTTTTATTTTTATTTTATTTTATTTTTTAGCACTGTTGTTGTGCGTTACCTGTGCTGCTCCACAGCCTGTCCAGTGGATTTTTATTTTGTTTTAGCACTGTTGTTGTGCGTTACCTGTGCTGCTCCACAGCCTGTCTAGTGGATTTTTATTTTGTTTTAGCACTGTTGTCGTGCGTTACCTGTGCTGCTCCACAGCCTGTCTAGTGGATTTTTATTTTGTTTTAGCACTGTTGTTGTGCGTTACCTGTGCTGCTCCACAGCCTGTCTAGTGGATTTTTATTTTGTTTTAGCACTGTTGTTGTGCGTTACCTGTGCTGCTCCACAGCCTGTCCAGTGGATTTTTATTTTGTTTTAGCACTGTTGTTGTGCGTTACCTGTGCTGCTCCACAGCCTGTCTAGTGGATTTTTATTTTGTTTTAGCACTGTTGTCGTGCGTTACCTGTGCTGCTCCACAGCCTGTCTAGTGGATTTTTATTTTGTTTTAGCACTGTTGTTGTGCGTTACCTGTGCTGCTCCACAGCCTGTCTAGTGGATTTTTATTTTGTTTTAGCACTGTTGTTGTGCGTTACCTGTGCTGCTCCACAGCCTGTCTAGTGGATTTTTATTTTGTTTTAGCACTGTTGTCGTGCGTTGCCTGTGCTGCTCCACAGCCTGTCCAGTGGATTTTTATTTTTATTTTATTTTTTAGCACTGTTGTTGTGCGTTACCTGTGCTGCTCCACAGCCTGTCCAGTGGATTTTTATTTTATTTTATTTTATTTTTTAGCACTGTTGTTGTGCGTTACCTGTGCTGCTCCACAGCCTGTCTAGTGGATTTTTATTTTATTTTAGCACTGTTGTCGTGCGTTACCTGTGCTGCTCCACAGCCTGTCTAGTGGATTTTTATTTTGTTTTAGCACTGTTGTCGTGCGTTGCCTGTGCTGCTCCACAGCCTGTCCAGTGGATTTTTATTTTTATTTTATTTTATTTTTTAGCACTGTTGTTGTGCGTTACCTGTGCTGCTCCACAGCCTGTCTAGTGGATTTTTATTTTATTTTAGCACTGTTGTCGTGCGTTACCTGTGCTGCTCCACAGCCTGTCTAGTGTCGGATTCCCTGTTTGGGAATCCGCTAGCTTAGCGTAGCTACTAGCTCTTAGCCGTTTTAGCATGGCGGCTTCTCCTGTCTCTCCCGTACTTTTCTGCTCTGGGTGTGAAATGTTTAGTTATTCCTCGGCCTCTTTTAGCAGTAACGGTACATGTAATAAGTGCAGCTTATTCGTAGCTTTGGAGGCCAGGCTGGGCGAATTGGAGGCTCGGCTCCGCACCGTGGAAAATTCTACAGCTAGCCAGGCCCCTGTAGTCGGTGCGGACCAAGGTAGCTTAGCCGCCGTTAGTTCCCCCCTGGCAGACCCCGTGCAGTCGGGAAGGCAGGCTGACTGGGTGACTGTGAGGAGGAAACGTAGCCCTAAACAGAAGCCCCGTGTACACCGTCAACCCGTTCACATCTCTAACCGTTTTTCCCCACTCGACGATACACTCGCCGAGGATCAAACTCTGGTTATTGGCGACTCTGTTTTGAGAAATGTGAAGTTAGCGACACCAGCAACCATTGTCAATTGTCTTCCGGGGGCCAGAGCAGGCGACATCGAAGGACATTTGAAATTGCTGGCTAAGGCTAAGCGTAAATTTGGTAAGATTGTAATTCACGTCGGCAGTAATGACACTCGGTTACGCCAATCGGAGGTCACTAAAATTAACATTGAATCGGTGTGTAACTTTGCAAAAACAATGTCGGACTCTGTTGTTTTCTCTGGGCCCCTCCCCAATCAGACCGGGAGTGACATGTTTAGCCGCATGTTCTCCTTGAATTGCTGGCTGTCTGAGTGGTGTCCAAAAAATGAGGTGGGCTTCATTGATAATTGGCAAAGCTTCTGGGGAAAACCTGGTCTTGTTAGGAGAGACGGCATCCATCCCACTTTAGAGGGAGCAGCTCTCATTTCTAGAAATCTGGCCAATTTTTTGGGATCCTCCAAACTGTGACTGTCTAGCGTTGGGACCAGGAGGCAGAGCTGTGGTCTTATACACCTCTCTGCAGCTTCTCTCCCCCTGCCATCCCCCTATTACCCCATCCCCGTAGAGACGGTGCCTGCTCCCAGACCACCAATAACTAGCAAAAATCTATTTAAGCATAAAAATTCAAAAAGAAAAAATAATATAGCACCTTCAATTGCACCACAGACTAAAACAGTTAAATGTGGTCTATTAAACATTAGGTCTCTTTCTTCTAAGTCCCTGTTGGTAAATGATATAATAATTGATCAACGTATTGATTTATTCTGCCTAACAGAAACTTGGTTACAGCAGGATGAATATGTTAGTTTAAATGAGTCAACACCCCCGAGTCACACTAACTGTCAGAATGCTCGTAGCACGGGCCGGGGCGGAGGATTAGCAGCAATCTTCCATTCCAGCTTATTAATTAATCAAAAACCTAGACAGAGCTTTAATTCATTTGAAAGCTTGTATCTTAGTCTTGTCCATCCAAATTGGAAGTCCCAAAAACCAGTTTTATTTGTTATTATCTATCGTCCACCTGGTCGTTACTGTGAGTTTCTCTGTGAATTTTCAGACCTTTTGTCTGACTTAGTGCTTAGCTCAGATAAGATAATTATAGTGGGCGATTTTAACATCCACACAGATGCTGAGAATGACAGCCTCAACACTGCATTTAATCTATTATTAGACTCTATCGGCTTTGCTCAAAAAGTAAATGAGTCCACCCACCACTTTAATCATATTTTAGATCTTGTTCTGACTTATGGTATGGAAATAGAAGACTTAACAGTATTCCCTGAAAACTCCCTTTTGTCTGATCATTTTTTAATAACATTTACATTTACCCTGATGGACTACCCTGCAGTGGGGAATAAGTTTCATTACACTAGAAGTCTTTCAGAAAGCGCTGTAACTAGGTTTAAGGATATGATTCCTTCTTTATGTTCTCTAATGTCATATACCAACACAGAGCAGAGTAGCTACCTAAACTCTGTAAGGGAGTTAGAGTATCTTGTCAATAGTTTTACATCCTCATTGAAGACAACTTTGGATGCTGTAGCTCCTCTGAAAAAGAGAGCTTTAAATCAGAAGTGTCTGACTCCGTGGTATAACTCACAAACTCGTAGCTTAAAGCAGATAACCCGTAAGTTGGAGAGGAAATGGCGTCTCACTAATTTAGAAGATCTTCACTTAGCCTGGAAAAAGAGTTTGTTGCTCTATAAGAAAGCCCTTCGTGAAGCTAGGACATCTTTCTACTCATCACTAATTGAAGAAAATAAGAACAACCCCAGGTTTCTTTTCAGCACTGTAGCCAGGCTGACAAAGAGTCAGAGCTCTATTGAGCTGAGTATTCCATTAACTTTAACTAGTAATGACTTCATGACTTTCTTTGCTAACAAAATTTTGACTATTAGAGAAAAAATTACTCATAACCATCCCAAAGATGTATCGTTATCTTTGGCTGCTTTCAGTGATGCCGGTATTTGGTTAGACTCTTTCTCTCCGATTGTTCTGTCTGAGTTATTTTCATTAGTTACTTCATCCAAACCATCAACATGCTTATTAGACCCCATTCCTGCCAGGCTGCTCAAGGAAGTCCTACCATTATTTAATGCTTCAATCTTAAATATGATCAATCTATCTTTGTTAGTTGGTTATGTACCACAGGCCTTTAAGGTGGCAGTAATTAAACCATTACTTAAAAAGCCATCACTTGACCCAGCTATCTTAGCTAATTATAGGCCAATCTCCAACCTTCCTTTTCTCTCAAAGATTCTTGAGAGGGTAGTTGTAAAACAGCTAACTGATCACCTGCAGAGGAATGGTCTATTTGAAGAGTTTCAGTCAGGTTTTAGAATTCATCATAGTACAGAAACAGCATTAGTGAAGGTTACAAATGATCTTCTTATGGCTTCGGACAGTGGACTTATCTCTGTGCTTGTTCTGTTGGACCTCAGTGCTGCTTTTGATACTGTTGACCATAAAATTTTATTACAGAGATTAGAGCATGTCATAGGTATTAAAGGCATTGCGCTGCGGTGGTTTGAATCATATTTGTCTAATAGATTACAGTTTGTTCATGTAAATGGGGAATCTTCTTCACAGACTAAAGTTAATTATGGAGTTCCACAAGGTTCTGTGCTAGGACCAATTTTATTCACTTTATACATGCTTCCCTTGGGCAGTATTATTAGACGGTATTGCTTAAATTTTCATTGTTACGCAGATGATACCCAGCTTTATCTATCCATGAAGCCAGAGGATACGCACCAATTAGCTAAACTGCAGGATTGTCTTACAGACATAAAGACATGGATGACCTCTAATTTCCTGCTTTTAAACTCAGATAAAACTGAAGTTATTGTACTTGGCCCCACAAATCTTAGAAGCATGGTGTCTAACCAGATCGTTACTCTGGATGGCATTTCCCTGATCTCTAGTAATACTGTGAGAAATCTTGGAGTTATTTTTGATCAGGATATGTCATTCAAAGCGCATATTAAACAAATATGTAGGACTGCCTTTTTGCATTTACGCAATATCTCTAAAATCAGAAAGGTCTTGTCTCAGAGTGATGCTGAAAAACTAATTCATGCATTTATTTCCTCTAGGCTGGACTATTGTAATTCATTATTATCAGGTTGTCCTAAAAGTTCCCTAAAAAGCCTTCAGTTAATTCAAAATGCTGCAGCTAGAGTACTGATGGGGACTAGAAGGAGAGAGCATATCTCACCCATATTGGCCTCTCTTCATTGGCTTCCTGTTAATGCTAGAATAGAATTTAAAATTCTTCTTCTTACTTATAAGGTTTTGAATAATCAGGTCCCATCTTATCTTAGGGACCTCATAGTACCATATTACCCCATTAGAGCGCTTCGCTCTCAGACTGCGGGCTTACTTGTAGTTCCTAGGGTTTGTAAGAGTAGAATGGGAGGCAGAGCCTTCAGCTTTCAGGCTCCTCTCCTGTGGAACCAGCTCCCAATTCAGATCAGGGAGACAGATACCCTCTCTACTTTTAAGATTAGGCTTAAAACTTTCCTTTTCGCTAAGGCTTATAGTTAGGGCTGGATCGGGTGACCCTGGACCATCCCTTGGTTATGTTGCTTTAGACGTAGACTGTGTTTCATAATTATTGTATGGCCTTGCCTTGCAATGTGGAGCGCCTTGGGGCAACTGTTTGTTGTGATTTGGCGCTATACAAGAAAAAAGTTGATTGATTGATTGATGTGTCCCTCACCCGTCCTCCTTCACAGGCACGATGTGTCAAACTCTGGCGCGGTCCTCAGCGTCTCACAACCGAACATCACAAGGTCGAGTTCCCGGCAATTCTGCTCAAATCACTCATGGCTTAAATGCAGAAGGCCATCTCATTATCTGCTTCAGCTGAAAGTCTTTAAGTCTGCACGTGAGCATCATCCACAGGTGCTGCAAGTTGTTAGGCGTGCACGTGAACATCCTCCACAGGTGCAGCCAATAGTTCTGATGAGGGTGAAGGACTCTTCCGCCAGCACCTTCTCCACAGAAAAAAACAGTTTGCATACCACCTAGAGAGCAAAGAAAAGAAAACAGCACCCAAATGTCCAGCCAAACCCCCCAACACACAACATATATGTGTATATATATATGTGTGTGTGTGTGTGTGTGTGTGTCTCCACCACAACCAAGACCCAGAAGTTTAATATTCCACATTACTCATCGAAAGACCTTTAGATCGTACCATAATATTAGTCATACTCATCTGAAACTTGCCATGTACAAGAAAGGTACAGTCTACAATCCCCATTAATAAATCAAGAACAATTCAACTATTTTTCCTTATTCTGTAATAAATTTAACTAATTACCATATTAATAGTCAAATTGGTCTCAAATATGAGATACATCAAAGGTACAAGGCTATGACCCCATTAATAAATCAAGAATAATCTAGCTATCTTATCCCTTTTCAGTAATAAAGTTAACTAATTATTATCAGAAACTTAACCTACATGAAAAGTATACTATCATTATATCAGGTTTGAAATTCTTGAAAGGGTAGTTGTAAAACAGCTAACTGATCATCTGCAGAGGAATGGTCTATTTGAAGAGTTTCAGTCAGGTTTTAGAATTCATCATAGTACAGAAACAGCATTAGTGAAGGTTACAAATGATCTTCTTATGGCCTCAGACAGTGGACTCATCTCTGTGCTTGTTCTGTTAGACCTCAGTTGCTGCTTTTGATACTGTTGACCATAAAATTTTATTACAGAGATTAGAGCATGCCATAGGTATTAAAGGCACTGCGCTGCGGTGGGTTGAATCATATTTATCTAATAAATTACAATTTGTTCATGTAAATGGGGAATCTTCTTCACAGACTAAGGTTAATTATGGAGTTCCACAAGGTTCTGTGCTAGGACCAATTTTATTCACTTTATACATGTTTCCCTTAGGCAGTATTATTAGACAGCATTGCTTAAATTTTCATTGTTACGCGTTCTTCGGGTCCATACCCCTCCCAGTCCACCAGATATTGGAACCCCCGGCCCATTCGACAGACGTCCAGGAGCTGGCGCACTGTCCAAGCCGGCTCCCCTTCAATGAACCGGGCAGGAGGCGGCGCCGGACCGGGAGCACAGAGGGGTGAGGTGTGGTACGGTTTGATTCTGGAGATGTGGAACACCGGGTGGATCCGCAGCTTGGAGCTGGAGCTTCACTGCGGCAGGGCTAAGGACCTTGAGAATGCGAAATGGTCCGATGAACCTGTCCATCAATTTCGGTGACTGTACCTGCAGTGGGATGTTCTTCGTTGACAACCACACCTCCTGCCCGGGCTGGTATGCAGGGGCCGGGGACCGCCGGCGGTCTGCATGGGTCTTGGCCCTCGTCCGGGCCTTCAACAAGGCAGAACGGGCAGTGCCCCACACCCAACGGCACCTCCGAAGGTGGGCCCGGACCGAGGGCACACCGACCTCTCCCTCCACCACGGGAAATAATGGGGGCTGGTACCCCAAACACACCTCAAATGGGGAGAGGCCGGTAGCAGAAGACACCTGACTGTTATGCGCATACTCGATCCAGTCCAGGTGGTTGCTCCAGGCCGTCGTGTGCGCGGATGTCACACAGTGGAGGGTCTGTTCCAGCTCCTGGTTGGCCCGCTCTGGCTGTCCGTTCGTCTGTGGATGGTACCCGGACGAGAGGCTCACGGTGGCCCCCAGTTCCCTGCAGAAACTCCTCCAGACATGAGAGGAAAACTGGGGACCACGATCCGAGACTACATCAGTGGGGATCCCATGCAGATGGACGACGTGGTGGACCAGGAGGTCTGCTGTCTCCTGGGCCGTAGGGAGCTTCGGGAGGGCCACGAAGTGGGCCGCCTTGGAGAATCGGTCCACTATCGTGAGGATGGTGGTGTTGCCCTGGGACAGTAGGAGACCCGTGACAAAATCCAGGCCGATGTGGGACCAGGGGCGATGAGGCACAGGAAGCGGTTGGAGCAGACCTTGGGACTTCCTGTGGTCAGCCTTGCCCCTGGCACAGGTGGTGCAGGCCTGGATGTACTCCCGGATGTCGGCCTCCATAGACGCCCACCAGAAGCGCTGCCGGACAACTGCCACGGTCCTTCGCACCCCCGGATGACAGGCGAGCTTGGAACCGTGACAGAAGTCCAGGACCGCAGCCCTGGCCTCTGGTGGGACGTATAGTTTGTTTCTTGGTCCAGTTCCCGGGTCCGGGCTTCGTGCCAGGGCCTCCCGGACGATCTTCTCCACGTCCCAGGTGAGGGTGGCCACGATAGTGGACTCAGGCAGGATGGGCTCCGGTGGATCCGACAGTGCAGTTTTGACCTCCTCTTCGTGTACCCGGGACAAGGCAACTCAGATAAAACTGAAGTTATTGTACTTGGCCCCACAAATCTTAGAAATATGGTGTCTAACCAGATCCTTACTCTGGATGGCATTACCCTGACCTCTAGTAATACTGTGAGAAATCTTGGAGTCATTTTTGATCAGGATATGTCATTCAATGCGCATATTAAACAAATATGTAGGACTGCTTTTTTGCATTTACGCAATATCTCTAAAATTAGAAAGGTCTTGTCTCAGAGTGATGCTGAAAAACTAATTCATGCATTTATTTCCTCTAGGCTGGACTATTGTAATTCATTATTATCAGGTTGTCCTAAAAGTTCCCTGAAAAGCCTTCAGTTAATTCAAAATGCTGCAGCTAGAGTACTAGCGGGGACTAGAAGGAGAGAGCATATCTCACCCATATTGGCCTCTCTTCATTGGCTTCCTGTTAATTCTAGAATAGAATTTAAAATTCTTCTTCTTACTTATAAGGTTTTGAATAATCAGGTCCCATCTTATCTTAGGGACCTCATAGTACCATATCACCCCAATAGAGCGCTTCGCTCTCAGACTGCAGGCTTACTTGTAGTTCCTAGGGTTTGTAAGAGTAGAATGGGAGGCAGAGCCTTCAGCTTTCAGGCTCCTCTCCTGTGGAACCAGCTCCCAATTCAGATCAGGGAAACAGACACCCTCTCTACTTTTAAGATTAGGCTTAAAACTTTCCTTTTTGCTAAAACTTATAGTTAGGGCTGGATCAGGTGACCCTGACCATCCCTTAGTTATGCTGCTATAGACTTAGACTGCGGGGGGTTCCCATGATGCACTGAGTGTTTCTTTCTCTTTTGCTCTGTATGCACAACTCTGCATTTAATCATTAGTGATTGATCTCTGCTCCCCTCCACAGCATGTCTTTTTCCTGGTTCTCCTCCTCAGCCCAACCAGTCCCAGCAGAAGACTGCCCCTCCCTGAGCCTGGTTCTGCTGGAGGTTTCTTCCTGTTAAAAGGGAGTTTTTCCTTCTCACTGTCGCCAAGTGCTTGCTCACAGGGGGTCGTTTTGACCGTTGGGGTTTTTTTTACGTAATTATTGTATGGCCTTGCCTTACAATATAAAAGCGCCTTGGGGGCAACTGTTTGTTGTGATTTGGCGCTATATAAATAAAATTGATTGAATTGATTGATATCCAGTCCCTGATTGGTCATCGCGGCACGACAAGATGAAAAAGTTCAGATTTTTCAACTTGGGTAAGAGGGCGACGCGACGCGATGCAATGCGATGCGATAATCGTGCCACAACGCGCCAATCGCTCAAATCGCTTCATTCGCGTCCATTGCGTGGCTTGGACTTTTGTGGCGCCACAACGCGTCCTTCCATAGGGATTACATGGCAACCTGTTGCCGCAGTCACTCGTGTGTCATCCAGTCTGAACGCGGCATTAGCCTACACACCTAGCCAGAGGAGCTTCATTCTCTCGCCTGCACAAGTGCCTCGACACATTTGAGCTCCGGGTCATAACCAAACCACAACAACGTCTGTTTCCACCGCATTTTCACTTTGTTTGCAGTGTAATTTGCCAAAACGTCAGAGAAAGTGACATGTTTTTGATGGGGACAGCCCTCGTCTGTCCCCAGATGTAGAAAAATTGCGTCATATTTTACTACTTTAGCGCCCGACCTCAAGCAAGACTGCGGTGACCAATAACGAGCTTGAACCTGTGTGAGCCAATCAAAGCGTTCAATGAAAAGAGCTCTCAGCCAATGAAATAGAGGAACTCGTTGCTGGTCCCCGCCTTCCTTTTCAGCTGCAGACCTGATTCCACTTTAAAATGAGTACGATTTAGTTTCACCTTCATTTATATTTAATAAACGGCTGGTAGAACTTACTTCAATGTGGCCCCGCGTCAGAGACACAATACATCGTGTTCGGCGCGGCTGTGGACACACAAAACCAGCCATACAGGTGCTGTTCGTGTTGTTTGAGTGACTTCTAGTTCGGACTCTGCAGTGACAGAAACGCGAGTTCAGCCTCAGACGTTTGGTGCTGTCGTGGATCCGTCAAAGATTCTTTATTTCCGTCTTGGTCTGTGAAGTTTTACCTTCTGTGAGACTACCAGTGACTGCCGCTGTTTCTTGGCCTCACTCAGAGCCGCGACCCACCGCTTTATCTCCGTCCTCAGCGCCCGTTTAGCTGCTCGCACAGCGGACATCCTGCACTGAACAAAGTCCCCAGACACGCTGCGAGTGCTGCCTTCCAGACCTCTGAAAGCTCGGAAATCTTAGTGTTCAACCACGTTCGAGCTTTCTGTTACAACCCCTGGCAAAAATTATGGAATCACCGGCCTCTGAGGATGTTCATTCAGTTGTTTAATTTTGTAGAAAAAAAGCAGATCACAGACATGACACAAAACTAAAGTCATTTCACATGGCAACTTTCTGGCTTTAAGAAACACTATAAGAAATCAAGAAAAAAAAATTGTGGCAGTCAGTAACGGTTACTTTTTTAGACCAAGCAGAGGGGAAAAAAATATGGACTCACTCAATTCTGAGGAATAAATTATGGAATCACCCTGTAAATTTTCATCCCCAAAACTAACTCGTTAGTCTGCATCTAAAAAGGAGTGATCACACCTTGGAGAGCTGTTGCACCAAGTGGACTAACATGAATCATGGCTCCAACACGAGAGATGTCAATTGAAACAAAGGAGAGGATTATCAAACTCTTAAAAGAGGGTAAATCATCACGCAATGTTGCAAAAGATGTTGGTTGTTCACAGTCAGCTGTGTCTAAACTCTGGACCAAATACAAACAACATGGGAAGGTTGTTAAAGGCAAACATACTGGTAGACCAATGAAGACATCAAACGGTCAAGACAGAAAACTTAAAGCAATATGTCTTAAAAATCGAAAATGCACAACAAAACAAATGAGGA